>NC_090647.1:200983724-201283724 GCF_040937935.1 Hyperolius riggenbachi | reverse complement strand
TTCCATAAACAGGGACCGGCAACGGTAACCCAGCAGCAGCAGCAGCAGCACACGTGATGGAACAGGAGGAGGCGCAGGAGGAGAAGGCCACGCTTTGTGAGACACAACAACCCAGGCCTTGCATGAGGACAAAAAGCGTGCGGATATAGCAGCAATGCTTTTTGCCGCCATGCAGTCATAAATGTAATACAGATGAGAGGTTCAATAAACAGGGACTGGAAACGCTAAACCATCCCAGATGTTCATCGGTCATGTTACTTGGTTGGGGTCCAGGAGTGTTGCGTAGTCGTTTCCAATCCAGGATTGATTCATTTTAATTTGAGTCAGACGGTCTGCATTTTCTGTGGAGAGGCGGATACGCCGATCTGTGATGATGCCTCCGGCAGCACTGAAACAGCGTTCCGACATAACGCTGGCTGCCGGGCAAGCCAGCACCTCTATTGCGTACATTGCCAGTTCGTGCCAGGTGTCTAGCTTCATGCCCGGTTTCAGGTCCAGCGGTGCCAGCCACAAATCCGTCTGTTCCTTTATTCCCCTCCAAATTTCCTCCCCTGTGTGCTGCTTATCCCCAAGGCAGATCAGCTTCAGCAACGCTTGCTGACGCATGCCAACAGCTGTGCTGCACTGCTTCCACGATCCTACTGCTGCTGGTGCTGGGTTAGCATTTCCGGATGAGGTACAGCTTTGAGATGCGTTGGAGGAGAAGGAGTCAGAGAGGTAGGTGCTGCTGTTGTTATCCAGCTGTTTGCGGCGTGGGCAACACCCGCGCCGTAGCAGGTGAGGAATCGCTGCCAGGCTCCACAAGGTTCACCCAGTGCGCGGTAAGGGAGATGTATCGACCCTGGCCGAACGCACTCGTCCAGGTGTCAGTGGTGAGGTGAACCTTGCAGGCAACGGCATTCTTCAAGCTTCGGGTTATTTAGCTGACCACGTGCTCATGCAACTCAGGCACTGCAGAGCGCGCAAAGTGGTAGCGGCTGGGAACCACGTAACGTGGGATGGCCACTGACATCATGCCCTTGAAGCTGTTTGTCTCCACCACTCGATATGGCAGCATTTCGCAGGCCAGAAGCTTGGCTATGCTGGCTGGCTGTTACTGCCACGGCCCGGGGGTCATTTGCTGGCAATTTCCTCTTGTGCTCAAACATCTCAGAGACAGACAACTCAACCGTAGCGCTGCACACCGAAGGGCTGTTGGTTGTTGTGTTTGATGAACACTGGGAGACCTCAAGAGCACTAGTCCGGAAAGTGACAGTGTCAGCATCGTCTGATGTTTGTGAATGTTGTGAACCACGCAATGGCTGGGCTACTGCTGCTGCTGAGGCGGGTCTGGTGGTGAGTCTGGTGAACCCAAGGGAGGCAGTGTTGCTGGTGGTACCCTGTCCTGCCGCGTTTGCCCACAGAGTGGGATGTTTGGATAGAATGTGGCGGCTCATGCTGGTGGTGGAGAGGTTGTTAATACTTTTCCCCCTGCTCAGGCGGGTCTTGCACACCTTGCAAATCGCCATGGTAACATCCTCAGTGCAGTCTTCAAAGAAAGCCCAGACTTTAACTGGCTGAGGACTCGGACCTCGTGCGTGATGTGCTGGTGCTGCTTAACCCACTGCTGGACGCTTGAGAGGTCATCCAAGTAATTATCTGGTCCTGTTCTTTTGGATCTGTGAGGGTTGTTGTCCTGGACAACATGGGCAGTATTGAGTGGGTTTTCTTGGGTGCTCCCCTGTGGCCTGTACGTGAACCGTCAGGGGAAACACCTCTTCCCTTGCCCCTCCCTCTTTCACCGGATTTCTTCCTCATTTCACTTATCCTTAAAGTACACGCTGACTGGCAGCAGTACAGTGGCAGTACAGAAATGCTATACAGTGGTGGGTGAGCGGTGTACCACTATTGTCAGCAGTGACACAGAGCACAATGCTATACAGTGGCGGGTGAGCGGTGTACTACTGTTCCCAGCAGACACAGAGTGGAAGTAAACACAATGCTATATAGTGTGGCTGAGCCGTGTACACAGAGTGGCATTAAACACAATGCTATATAGTCTGCTATATAGTCACCCCGAACAGGGTGATGTTCTGCAGAACCCAAACAGTGGCAAACACTGTTCGCCCAACACTACTGGGAGGGAACGCAGATTTTAGTACCTAAACACACGATACAACATGTTTTCCGGGGTCGGACTCTGAGGCACATACAGATGGTCCCGATCATCATCCTCATCATACAACTCTTCTCCTGAGTCTGACCCACCCACCACCTCTGCCACCCCAACATCCCCAGACACAGACCCCTCATCGTCCTCAACATTAACTTGGGATGCTGGCCTGAGCCAGACCTCCTCCTCCACATCAGGCCCCATCATCTCCTCAATGGCAGCCCTCATTAATCGCTCTGGCGACGGACTGATGGACACAACGTTCTCCTCCGGGGAGGGCTGCTGCTGACCACTGGCTGCTGGGGTGGATGTTATAGCTTGCGTGGGGCGTTGGCTGTTGCTGTTGTTGGGAGTGCTGCTCACAGCGGAGGTCTCTGGGGAACTCATGTTGAGCTCATATAGTGGTTGACGGTGAGTGGAGTATTACTGATCCCAGCAATATACACACTGACTGGCAGAGTACGCAATGCAATATAGTGTGGCTGAGCGGTGTACACAGAGTGGCAGTAAACACAATGCTATATAGTCTGGCTGAGCGAGCGGTGTACTACTGTTCCCAGCAGAATCAGAGTGGCAGTAAACAATGGTATATAGTCTGGCTGAGCGGTGTACACAGAGTGTCAGTAAACAATGGTATATAGTCTGGCTGAGCGAGCGGTGTACTACTGTTCCCAGCAGAATCAGAGTGGCAGTAAACAATGGTATATAGTCTGGCTGAGCGGTGTACACAGAGTGTCAGTAAACAATGGTATATAGTCTGGCTGAGCGGTGTACACACAATGCTATATAGTCTGCTATATAGTGTCAGTAAACAATGGTATATAGTCTGGCTGAGCGAGCGGTGTACTACTGTTCCCAGCAGAATCAGAGTGGCAGTAAACAATGGTATATAGTCTGGCTGAGCGGTGTACATAGAGTGTCAGTAAACAATGGTATATAGTCTGGCTGAGCGAGCGGTGTACTACTGTTCCCAGCAGAATCAGAGTGGCAGTAAACAATGGTATATAGTCTGGCTGAGCGGTGTACACAGAGTGTCAGTAAACAATGGTATATAGTCTGGCTGAGCGGTGTACACACAATGCTATATAGTCTGCTATATAGTGTCAGTAAACAATGGTATATAGTCTGGCTGAGCGAGCGGTGTACTACTGTTCCCAGCAGAATCAGAGTGGCAGTAAACAATGGTATATAGTCTGGCTGAGCGGTGTACACAGAGTTTCAGTAAACAATGGTATATAGTCTGGCTGAGCGGTGTACACAGAGTGTCAGTAAACAATGGTATATAGTCTGGCTGAGCGGTGTACACAGAGTGGCAGTAAACACAATGCTATATAGTCTGGCTGAGCGAGCGGTGTACTACTGTTCCCAGCAGAATCAGAGTGGCAGTAAACAATGGTATATAGTCTGGCTGAGCGGTGTACACAGAGTGTCAGTAAACAATGGTATATAGTCTGGCTGAGCGGTGTACACAGAGTGTCAGTAAACAATGGTATATAGTCTGGCTGAGCGGTGTACACAGAGTGGCAGTAAACACAATGCTATATACTCTGGCTGAGCGAGCGGTGTACTACTGTTCCCAGCAGACACAGAACAGTAAACAGAATGCTATATAGTGTGGCTGAGCGAGCGGTGTACCACTATTCCCAGCAGACACAGAACAGTAAACAGAATGCTATATAGTGTGGCTGAGCGAGCGGTGTACCACTATTCCCAGCAGACACAGAACAGTAAACAGAATGCTATATAGTGTGGCTGAGCGAGCGGTGTACCACTATTCCAAACAGACACAGAACAGTGAACAGAATGCTATATAGTGTGGCTGAGCGAGCGGTGTACCACTATTCCCAGCAGACACAGAGTGGCAGTAAACAGAATGCTATATAGTGTGGCTGAGCGAGGTACACAGAGTGGCAGTAAACAGAATGCTATATAGTGTGGCTGAGCAAGCGGTGTACTACTATTCCCAGCAGACACAGAGTGGCAGTAAACAGAATGCTATATAGTGTGGCTGAGCGAGGTACACAGAGTGGCAGTAAACAGAATGCTATATAGTGTGGCTGAGCAAGCGGTGTACTACTGTTCCCAGCAGTGACACAATGACAGGGGGGACCCTGGCTAGCGTGGCTGGAGCGCGAACTACCCTGCCTGCCTACCCAAAGCTAAACCCACAGACAAATGGCGGAGATATGACGTGGTTCGGGTATTTATTTACCCGAACCACGTGACCGTTCGGCCAATCAGAGCGCGTTCGGGTCCGAACCACGTGACCCGTTCGGCCAATCACAGCGCTAGCCGAACGTTCGGGGAACGTTCGGCCATGCGCTCTTAGTTCGGCCATGTGGCCGAACGGTTTGGCCGAGCACCGTCAGGTGTTCGGCCGAACTCGAACATCACCCGAACAGGGTGATGTTCTGCAGAACCCGAACAGTGGCGAACACTGTTCGCCCAACACTACTTACAACCTGAAGTTTTTCTGATGAAGCCATTATAATTTACATAAAAGGAGGTATCCTGAATAATTTACTACATTCTACTTATATGTCACTGGAGTAGCTCCGTGAAGCTGGCCTCCATACAATCAGCACAAACAAAATTTCCATCACGTTTGGTTAGTGCTATATTTGTGTCCATCAGTGCTGCAAAAATTAAGATTTGTGCTGCTTTCCTTTGAAGATAAATAGCACTTATGTTTTTTTCAGACAATAACAACACCTTGCCCCTATACAACAGCCTATGGGCATGAAACTGTTGTGATTGGGTAGTGCTGTGTTTGTGCTCATTTGTGCTGCAAAAATCATGATTCTATGTTTTATAGATTTTGAGATATTCAAGTTTTTATTAAAAGACAACATCATTAACTGCTTAACATTTTAGGATGTAGATTATATGTCCCAATTAGTGCTACTGTAGGTTCTAGGAAGTAGAATTTACATCTTGCATTAAAATTTGTCACGTGTGCGCACCCGTGCATGCTCCCAGGTGTGCATACACCTGTGTTAAAGTGAACGATGCTGCTAGCAAATAGCAACAATCATCCAATTTTTTTAAAAAAGTGTTTTTTTTGTTTAAACCCCTATTAAGTTTTAACCCCAGCCTAGCCTATTAACTCCTTGTTAACCCCTGCAATACCTACACGTGTGTATACATGTTTAACCCTTTGGGGATCGGCCGCCTTACCCCACTTAAGAACCAGGCGTTTTTGCATGGGGGGAGCGTGGGGGGTCAGTCAGCCGGATCCCTCTTAGGGCTTTCTGGGCTGCTTATTCCCGTGTGGCCAGGTGTGTCCTCCCCCCCCCCCCCTGTAGCTGGCAGCCTTTAGTCACCTACCAGGCTCCAGCGATGAGCCGCAGTAGACCCATTTGCTGCGGCCGGGATCCCCGCTCTTACTGACTCTCTCAATTCCGGGTCGCGGCTTGATGACGTCATCAAGCGAGGACCCGGTACTGATGTCAGAGCAAACGGGGATGCCAGCCAGAGTGAAGGGGAGTGCTGATCGCAGTGGGAATGGCAGGGAGGTGAGTGGATCCTCTTCTTTCCCCCCCACCGCCTCATCACTAAACAGTTATCACTATGATCTGCTGGGGATCATAGTGATCACGTGATCAGAAGCCATACGCGATGGCTTCTGATCACTGAGGGGAGATGTCAGCAGTCATATGACCGCTTAATCTCCCCTCTCAGGTGCGCGCGATTGCTTCGGGAGCAGAAACGGCAGGCGGCATAGATCCTAAGCCGCATCAGGCAAGAACAGCCACAAGTGCGGCGTAGGATCTCATAGAGGCGGTCCCCAAAAGGTTAATGACTGCCGCCTGTAGCGACTGGATGCGATCGCTAGGGCAAAAGTTTCAGGCCCCTAATGCTCTACCGATTCATGTCTCTGCCATTGCCTAGCAATACATTAGTACAGCATTAGGGCCCGCAAACTGACGCCATAGCAAATGCTTACAAGCACTACAGACGCACAGGATGGGGATAACGGTCCGCCACATGCCCGTCTAGTAATAAATATTGTTTTTTTTTTGTAAAGGACAACTGTCATTTAGGGCCCTTTTCCACTAGCAATCGCTAGCGTTCACGCTGAACGCTAGCGATTGCTGAATCGCAATTACCGGCGATTCCCCGAAGTTCGTGGCCGCGATTTTGCTATGCTATGCACTGCATAGCAAAATCGCGGCAATTATCGCTCCGCCGCGCGTTCGCGTTCCCGGCAAAAACGAATCACGGTAGTGGAAATGACCTACCGCGATTCCTATGTTAAAAAGCAAACCGTAGCGATTGTAAAATCGCTAGCGGTTTGCGGTTTTGCGATTCAGCTAGCGCAAACGCGCTAGTGGAAAAGGGCCCTAACTGTTTAAAGTTTTAGGACGTAGATTCTATGTGCTAATTAGATTCTACTTCCTAAAACCTACAGCAGCACGAAGGGCCCGTTTTCACTATCGCGAATCTGCATGCGTTTCCTGCATGCAGATTCGCATAGCCAATACAAGTGAATGGGCCTGTTTCCACTTGTCAGTTTTCCTGAGCGTTTTTCTGTGCAGGATTTTTCTGCACGGCAGAGCCCTCAGGATTCGCCTGCGTGTGGAATGCATGCAAACGCCGCTAATGTATTTAATAGGGAAATCGCTTGCGGCATTGTATGCGAATTTTCATGCGAATTCGCATGGAAATCAATGGAAAAGCACACCGGCACTGCCATGGTTAAATTCGCATACAGCGTCATCCATGCGAATTAGCATGCAAATGCGCATGAAAATTCACATACACCCTCATGCGAAATTCGCATCCGCACGTGAATTTTTACCGCGGCGATTCGCACCGCACAAGTGGAAACAGGCCCTAAGTCCCCCATTAAAACTGCCGCACATGCACACACCTGTGCGCGCTCCTGCTTCTGCACTCAATGATGAGTTCTAAATTCAGATTTTCAGTTAGACCCAGCTGTTCTACAGAAATTTGCATGCGTGATTTAATCCCCCAGCGAGTTCTTTTCCCTCTGTGCAATTCCCATTTCTTCCCCTAAGCAAACCTTCCCATCAAATATGAAGACAAATGGGCGAGAACATTTCTATCGCCCATCTGCTCCCAGCTTAAAAAGGAACTGTAGTGAAAGAAAAACATAATTAATAAAATTGCTAATTATTTAAAATATTCATTTATAGATTTGTGTAGTCAGTGTTTACCCATTGTAAAATATTTTTACTTCCTGGTTTACATTCTAAAATTTATCACTGGTGGTGATACCTTTAGTTCTGCCTGGTGATCTGTGCAGAATGTTCATTTCTGAGAGTTCTATGCAAAGATGGAGGTATTGCTTGCTTGGCTGGTGGAAACGGCCTTTATTACCCACAATGCAATGAGGTTCACAGACCACAAATTGTCAGGACCTTGGTCATGACATTACACTGTGGGAGGGGTTTCACCACAATATCGGTCACACAGCCCCGCTGATGATCTATTCGAGAAAAGGTAAAGATTTCTCGTGAGAAAGGGGGTATACTGATTGGGATAAAGTTTAATCTCGGGTTAACTTTCTTATTTAAGTTCGCATCTGGCAGGCTTCTTTATTAAGGTGACCCAGATGCTTGTCCTTAAAATAGGTAAAGGGTGTAATTGTTTACTCCTCACCTATTTAGTGAAAAACAAAAATTTTTTTACAAAAAGAAACTTATTTATCTTCATCTGTCATTTCTTTCTGTGATTTTTTTCTTTTGTCTGCTTGCTTTTCCTTTACTCTTGCTTTAAGTGTCACCTCCCAGCCACCAGTTCCTGACAGACTACCAAAGCTTATCACTACTTATCACTACTGTCATTTTTATGCCTCCCCAGCACCACTCCCCTACAGTGCAATGTTGGCACCGTCCTGACCACCAGCCGCACTGCTTTTGCCTGCCGGGAACAACTGGCATACCTCCGCTTCTCTGCTTCTCCTACCTGAGGAGGATTTTCATTTGCCCACTAAGCCGGCCAATGAAAATCATGTTTATTTTTTATACACTAACACTAAATAGGTAGGTAGTCAAACATAACCCCCTTTACCTATTTAGAAGGTAAAAAACCTGCGTCTGGTTATCTCTTTGTTAAAGAGGCTCCCAGACACCTCCCCCCCATTACCTATCTCTAAATGCATGGGGGTGGTTACCCCTACCACTAGAGCATAGCGGTGGGGATGAGCCTTATGTCCAAAAACCCCCAATATCAAGTACCATGTGGGCAGGTATAGCTTGGTATGGTGGAGCCCCACGCCGGTTGACTCAGCCAGCCTGCATGGGTGAAAAGGGGCTAGTAAAAGCTTTGATGAAAAGGGAGAGGCTATTTATTTTATATATTTTTTTAAATTGCATGACCTCCCCCTTTAAACTTTCCATTACCTCAATGTCTCCAATGCAGGCTGGCTGCACCATACTAAGCTGTAACTGCCTGCATGGTCCATGACTTGATAAGACTTTGCAGGAGAGTTGCAAAAATATTTCTTCTATCCTACAAAGCCCTTGTCCATATCAAGGACAAGAGGCTAATCCCCATCTGTGGTGCCCGGCAGGAGGTGAGGGTAACTTCCCCCACACATGTGGGCATAGGTCCTGGGCTTATGATGAAATCTAGAAATCCTATTTGATGAGAGGACCCCCAGATGTCTGTCCACTTCCAGCTGAGTAGCTATAGAGGGTCACTTTTGAACCCCTACCTATTAATTGTTAATTGAAAAATAAAATGGTACATATGTATTATCCAGTCTACTGAATTTGACTGCCTGCTGTTTAAGTTATATTTACTCCCCTTTTGAAATTTGCATATCATTGAAAAGCTGAAAGTCTTGGCTTGCCTTTCATTTGTTGTTATGTGCCCAGCATCCGTGCAATGTACCATTCCTGAGTTAGGGGATGCAGAACAGTAGCACTGTACCTGGCTGCAGAGAGAGCTGTGGAGATATGCAGGAGGGAGAGAGCTCAGGAGCTTCCAGCTGCTTGTTTGTGCTCTCTGCCACTTCCAGGCTACTCCCAAGTACCCTGGAAGAAGAGGTGAGGCTTGGGGTGACAAGCCTGATTGGGCCTGTGCAAAGGTATATAATAGCCAGAGAAAAGGTGTGGTGAAGGGCAGAAGCTGCTTCTTTTAGGAGCTCTGTCACCCTCTTCCAACCCCTGCTGGATGCTGCTCTCTCCAGACCGGTACAATGGACAACCTCGTTCAACACAACCTAACTCTGGAACGATGCATTGCACCAACACGTGACATAGTGCAAATGAAAGCCAAAATTCTCGGCTCTTCAATGATATGTCCTTTTTTTAATACTGAATACTGGAGCCCCAGCAAAAGCACTTACAAACCACCCATCAGGGTTCCCCATTGGTCCACTAGATGAGACCAATGAGAAACCTCCTCAGGGAGGATGGGAAGCCCAAACGGAAGCTTTTGAAGATGCTTTTACTGGGGTTTTAGTGTTCAATGTTAGAAGAGGAAGTTGGGGATAGGAGCAATCCCAGTACAACACTGACTATGTACTCAGTGGCTTCTCCCTCCTGGCAATGCAACTTGCTTTGTTGTAAAAAGGGTTAACATGAGAAAGGCAAAACGTGCGCCTGACATTTGGGTGCAGCCATAGACTGTTATGTGAATTACGGCTATAGCGGCACTCAGAGGGTAATTTGGGCGTTGGCAAAAGACGGAGCCATAATTAATAATCTACGCTGCTGGGATAATTAATAATCTACGCCGCTGGGAGGGTGAGACGTTTTTCAGCTTCATCCTGCACCCAAATTTCCCGGCACCCTTTTTGCATGTATGCAGGTTAACTACTTAAAGACCGCCACACGCCGATGGGCGTGAATGCGGTGGCAGCCCCAGGACCGCCTAACGGCAATTGGCATCAAGTCCTGGGGCTGCAGTTTCCCAGGGAACGGCCGGGCGCACGCGCGGTCGTTCCCTGACACTTCTAGCCTGCTAGCCGCCGATCGCGGCTAGCAGGCTGCTTGTAAACGTAAGGGGAAAGAAATCCCCTTTGTTTATAAGTGTACAGCGCTGCTGGGGGCACAAGCGCTGTACGAGATCGACGATCCCCGGCCTCTAATTGGCCAGGGAGCGCCGTCCTCTCATAGGCTGATGCCTATGAGTGGCGATCGGACCCCTCCGGCGGCATGTCTACTAAGGGACAAAAAAAAGGTCAGCCCGATCGCTGGGCTCCTAAGCTGGTCTGTGCAGGAGGCTGAAAAGCCTGCACAGCCCAGTGCAGCAACAAAGAGCCTGGTCTTTAGGGGGGTTACCACTGCGGTCGTCAAGTGGTTTAAAGTCCTTTGAAAAGGGAGGGGGGGGTACATTTTTTGTTTTTTAATTATAATAGTAAAAATAAATATTTTTAATTAAGGTTGCTGTAAATTTTATCATAATTTTACCTAATAAAATCCATGTTTAAAAGATAGGCTCTAAAACTGTTTGCTGGCGATTACAACAGTTATTGCTTAGAACATAAGACCCTGTAGCTATGGCCAGGAACATCTAAAGGCTCATACACACATCAGACCATAGTCTTTGGAAAATGAAAGATCACAGACCAATCTTACCACCCTTCCTGTAGTATAAGAGCCATACTCTACACAGTCTTTTCTATGGAGCTGAACTCCACATCAGAAAAAAAGCTTTGCAAGATGCTGCACACACAGATGCTGTACAGACACAAAAGATCAGTATCTGCAAAAGATCTGTTCCTGCCAAAAATCCATTCCTGCAAATTGCAATGATAGTCTATGAGATCTGCAGATCATCATACACACATGATTTAACTGACATTCATCTGCAGATCAGATCCACCCGGATGGATTTTCAGATCTGCGGATGATTGCTTGATCTGCAGATGAATGTCAGTTAAATCATGTGTGTATGATGATCTGCAGATCTCATAGACTATGAATGCAATTTGCAGGATTGGATCTTTGGCAGGAACAGATCTTTGGCAGATCCTGATCTTTTGTGTCTGTACAGCATCTGTGTGTGCAGCATCTTGCATAGATCTTTTTCTGATGTGGAGTTCAGCTCCATAGAAAAGACTGTGTAGAGTATGGCTCTCATACTACATGAAGGGTGGTAAGATTGGTCTGTGATCTTTCATTTTCCAAAGACTATAGTCTGATGTGTGTATGAGCCTTAAGTGATATCTCGTTCATGGTCCTGTTTTCATAATAATTTTATTTTTGGTCATGGACTACTTCTGCTTTACTCAGTGCTGATAAATCTAGCCCTTTTTGTTTGTACTGCTGTATTAACAAAACATTGCCTTACTATGTGGTTTGCCCAAGTTCCAATTTGCTTAAAAGTAATTCTATATTCAATGTAAAGAAACCTTTGTCACAAGTTTTATTACTATAGATGAATCCAGGCACAGAAATACAACTGGGATTGTCGGGGTTTACAAATATAATGCTAGGTACACACAATGCAATTTTCTGACAGTTTACCTGTCAGATCGATTATTTCCAACATGTCCGATCTGATTTCCGATCGATTTTCAATTGACTTCTATGGAAAATCGATTGGAAATCAGAGTGCACATGTTGGACACAATTGATCTGTCAGAAAATTGTATTGTGTGTACCTAGCATAACATAGATATTAAGTTATTCCATTTCCAGACCATTGTTTCAAAAGCCTCCTTTTCATTTGGCTTTGTTATCTTGTATATATTTTTTCTAATTGAACTGCACCAAAGTTAAATGGGTATGAACAATACAAAGACTAATCTGTTTATTACAGTAACGTTTTCATTAGTCGCAGACAGTAACATATTTTTTTCTTGGGCTATAAACTAATCATCATTGTATCTTTGTGTGTAAGCACTGTGCAGATTTCAGAGTGTTGATATTTTCAACACTATGATTAGGGTTATGGCACTGTGCTTAGCTGTCACATCTCCTCCCAAGTCTCATCTTCTGTTTTTATCCCATATGACAGTCAAACTGATGCCACTGTAATCCCTGGAAGTTTGGAACTAATGAAGTAACTGCTGAGCTGCCGCCACAGAGCCTGGTCCTACACTATACTGTACTTCACACTCGATTTAATCTCCAGATGGTGAGACCGTGCAGCCCTGCCGTGAGGGACCACCTCTTCCAGTGGAGTGTGAAAGTGGACGGATGTTGTTTTCCTAGCAGATCAGATCATTCTGAGCTGAGATCTTGTGAGGATGATTAGTTATTAGCTATAATGAGCACCAATTGAACAAACTGCACGCATATTTTCTCTGCTAATTTCAGTGCCTGGCCAGGTCTGTGGCTCAGCGATGGGGGAAGGTAGACCATGTGTATTTGTGTGTTATCATAGCCATTGTCTTCCCCAGGTGGTGATAGCTTATGGTAACTTAACTGTATTAATAACGCTTTTTTTTCTCATTAATCTCAGGACAGTGTGGGTCAGGTGTAGGATACACAGAGCCCTGTGCAAAATCTGATTTTGTTGCATGGAAACACACTGAAAATAACTGCTTGTATCAAATTGTGTAAATAAAATATTTTATTTCTCTTATCATGTTAAGAAATTAACTTGATCAACCCCCACTCCACCCTTCAAAACAGAATAAAAAATTATAATAAGAATAGTAAAGCACAAGTACCAGTGAGGTACAACACAGTATAATTGTTTAAGTTCAGACTGTAATCCCCCCTTATATACACACCCACATTCACACTGGTCTGATATGCGTTCCTTATGCTACTCTGCTTTTTAATCTCACATTTATTAAGCCTTATAGTATGCAGGTGTAAAGTTAGAAAAGGAACAATAGTATACAAGTGATGCAAACACCAGCGTGGACTTAATTTTGTACTAATGAACAAACTCCTATATTTATAGATTTTGCCTCCCTGAGCCAGCAGCATTGTGATGCCCAAATCTATATGCTGACTATTCCTTCCATGTAGAGAATTCTCCTCTTCCACCCTTGCAACTTACTATAACCTATTTTAGTTCCTGGACATAGGAACTACGTCCAGGAACCATGCGAGCTACCGCGCGCTCCCGCGGTCCGCGGTTCGTTAGCCAGGCAATCAGTGAATCAAGCTATGGTGCCCGATCACTGATTCCTCTCCCCCGCTGAAAAAGCGACAGCTTCTCTAGGAAGCTGCGCCTTTTCTGGCTGTTACCTCCCCCATGCGTCTCTCTAAGCGTATGTTATGCTTAGAGTGACGTCATGCAAACAAACTCATGGCCGCCATCTTGTGGCCAAAAAGTAATGTTACTATTAAAAGTAAAAAACATAAAAATCAACACACATTTACATTATAAACCTATTGTTTACATCCCACCCTCCCAAAACTACCCAAATAAAATATTTAATATAAAAAAAAAACATTACAATAAAAAAAAAACATGTAAATATTTACCTAAGGGTCTAAACTTTTTAAATATCAATGTAAAGATGAAATATTTCTATATTTTTTTTATTTTAAACTTGTAAATAGTGATCGATGCAAAACGGAAAAAATGCACCTTTATTTCCAAATAAAATATTGTCGCCATACATTGTGATAGGGACATAATTTTAATGGTGTAATAACCGGGACATATGGGCAAATACAATACGTGAGTTTTAATTATGGAGGCATGTATTATTTTAAAACTATAATGGCTGAAAACTGAGAAATAATGAATTTTTTCCGTTTTTTTCTTATTCTTCCTGTTAAAATGCATTTACAGTAAAGTGGCTCTTAGCAAAATGTACCCCCCCCCCAAAGAAATCCTAATTGGTGGCGGAAAAAACAAGATATAGATCAGTTCATTGTGATAAGTAGTGATAAAGTTATAGGCTAATGAATGGGAGGTGAACATTTCTCAAGTGAACACGACGGAACGCGAATGGGTTAATTTGTATCTCCCTGACCTTTCTTTGTGCAGCCCCCTCTTCCATGTACAAGCTACCAGTCATTCTCTTCAGTGTGTATCCCATCAAAGACAGCAGATTCATTCTTTCTTGTGCAGCAGTCCTCCATAGATAGCAGTTCCTCTGTTTTATATAAGCATATTGAAAGTGCAACTTTCCTATTCCATTGCATTCCCCTTTCCTAACTTCAACATTCACCCTCTTACATGGACAGCACTCCGTTCATGCTATGGTGTTGTCAGGGCTGTTTTGAGGTATTTTGGTGGTCCAGGCAGGCAATCCTGAATTACCCTCATGCAGTACAACATTACTGCTGTGGTGGCGCATAATTTTGGCGCTGAGCGACATGTGCCAAAATCACCTGCTTTGCCATTTAGGGATTACAATTACCATCCATCCCTTTCTTAATGGAACTTGCAGTTGGCTAAAAGAATTCCATAAAATATAGTGTGTTTAGACTAGCTCTAGCTTTAGCTCTGGTGCCCCCTCCTACAGTTGTCACCCCAGGCATCTGCCTGATTTGCCTATGCCTAAATATGACCCTGGGTGATATATACTCAGTTACACAATGATTGCAGTGGCCATTAAAGTCATGGACTCCAAGCACTGCTTTTGTTGATTTTATACAAATCAAATTTTTCCCAGGTTTTGTTTTGTTTAAGTTTGGTGGTCTCTTTTACTTATAATGACAGTGATGTACACTATGTCATGTTGAGTATATTTATACCTTGATGGCTTATTTTCTCGGTGAACTCTATTGGAGATTCCACTGTTTCATTATTGTTATTTTTGTGCTATATTACAAGACTGAAAACCTTTAATAAAGTTTGTTATAAAAAAAAAATTGATTTCCCATAAAAGATTATGACCTTGATGTAATAATCTACCATGGAATTGCCGTGCACAGGCAGTGTAGTGCACATTGCCTAATTAGAATGACCCACGTCCACTCGTGGCATGCTTGCCACTAATTATTATTATTAGTATTGATATAGCGCTGACATCTTCTGCAGCGCTGTACAGAATATATATTGTAATGTCACTAACTGTCCTTCAGAGGGGCTCACAATCTGATCCCTACCATAGTCTTATGTCCATGTATGTATCGTTCAGTGTATGCATCATAGTCTAGGGTCAATATTAAGGGTGAAGCCAATTAACTTATCTGTATGTTTTTGGGATGTGGGAGGAAAACAGAGTGCCTGGAGGAACACAGGGACACAGGGAGAACATACAACTCTTTGCAGATGTGTACCTGGCCAGGGATTTGAACCAGGGACCCAGCGGTGCAAGGCGAGTGTGCTAACCACTACGTCACCGTGTTTCCCACTAATGTACTTTCACAAGGTAGGCAAAAATAGGTTGGATGATTCTGGCAAGGTAATTACACAAAATTGTAATAATAATAGGAATTGTAAATTTTTGTGAAAATTCACAGAAGCAAAATTACCCATTTGATCAACACTCCTGAGAGTGCCAATAATAATCAATTACTACTTCCAGGTCTATCCTTTAAAACATATTTTCCTACCAAACTTCAGTTTACACTAAAAACTGTTATTCTGACTATTTTTCACTTTGGAATGATTGCACAGCATTCCAGAAATGTCACCTTCAGTAAAGGTAGGTAGGTGGCCAGGTATAGATGTCCCCTGTATAGGGTAGCCAGGTACAGTAGCCCCCAGTATAGGTAACACACGCCACACACACCTCTGAAGATGCTAAACCTAGCGAAACGGTCGTGTGGCAGCCATCACTATGGCCGACAACCTAATCCACGCTCCAAATGGGTATGTGCTTTTTATATAAAGAACTTTGTAAGAAGAAATGTATATATTGATGAGCCCGAGCACAATAAAGCTCATTTTATGGAATGTGAATGCAGTGCCAGACTCTATGTTCTCCACAATTGTCCATGAATGCTGATCTATTCTTCTAGTCTGCAGCACGTTAAAATCTATCCATACCTAGTACCCAAGGAATCTATTTGTCAAGATTGAAGTGGGTGTTTTATGCACGCTGCCGCAGTGCCTGCTGCTGTCGCTTCTCCTCTTTTGCTCCTCTTATGTAATGACCCTGCCTGTAGAACAAGCCCGCACCCGCCCCCCGCCCAATAACACCCCCGTCCCCCGCATCCGCTTGCAACTGCCCAGTCCTTGGAAAAATTGCCTAATGCTGAAGAGGTCCTTGGGTCAAAAAAAATGTTGGGGACCACTGAGTTATATAAGGCAGCAGCATCTGCCATTTTCTCACTGTGTGCTGCTGTATTAGTGAGAGAAGGGAGAGACATTGGAGAGATAGGGAAAGCGATAGTTAGGAGGTCTGTTAGCTTGCTCCTTGCTGATATTTATTGCTGAAAAGCACCCCAAAACAGCTTATTTGAAAGCTAATGTTCTTGTGATGTATTTTTTACCAGTCACTGCATACCTTTCACTGCATCTGTGTGACTGCACGCTGTTTTATTTACCAGCAGTCAGTGCATCCATTTTCACTGCACCTGTGTGACTGCACATTGTTATACCAGCAGTCACTGACAAGACAAGACAAATAACATTTATATTGCGCTTTTCTCCTGGCGGACTCAAAGCGCCAGAGCAGCAGCCACTAGGGAGCGCTCTATAGGCAGTAGCAGTGTTAGGCAGACTTGCAAAGGTCTCCTATTGAATAGGTGCTGGCTTACTGAACAGGCAGAGCCGAGATTTGAACCCTGGTCTCTTGTGTCAGAGACAGAGCTCTTAACCATTACACCATCCAACCACCACTGCATACCTTTCACTGCATCTGTGTGACTGCACACTGTTTTATATACCATCAGTCAGTGCATCCATTTTCACTGCACCTGTGTGACTGCACATTGTTATACCAGCAGTCACTGCATACCTTTTCACTGCACCTGTGTGACTGCACATTGTTATACCAGCAGTCACTGCATACCTTTCACTGCATTTGTGTGACAGCATGCAGTCAGTGCATACCTTTCACTTCATCCCCCCAATATGGACAAAACAACAGGCACGGCCAGAGACAGGCCACCCGGCAGGTCTGTTCGAGGTCGTGCTGTCGTGATTTTGTGCGGTCCTCGACAGAACAGTACAGTGTTCAGAAGAAGGCACGTACCATCAACCCCCAATATTGTCAGGACGTAGTTGACTATTTAACACCTCATCTACCTCAGCTTCCGCACGGAAGCATGACATATCTTCCTCCTCCTGCTCTGATTCTGGCACCCCACTTAACACTCAGTCGGCAGCCATCACCAAAGTTCCATCACCCCAGGGCTCAGCGGTGTGGAATTTTTTGTGTGTGTCTGCCTCAGATTAGAGCGATGCCATCTGTACTCTCTGCCAACGAAAATTGAGCCGTGGAAAGACCAAGACCCGCGTAGGGACAACTGCCTTATGAAGGCACATGTAGAAAGAACAGAGGTGCCAACAGGATAAAAGCAGGCAATAAAAGGTATAAAAATGCTATGTAGGCAGTGGTGGACTTACCTCCTGTAAGCAGACACTAAAACTGTCAATTCAAATAAATACATTTTATTGGCATACTCCAAAAATGGTCGCAACGTGTTTCACGGGAACAGGCCTGCTTCTTCAGGCAATAAACATAGGAGCATACAACAGCATAAGGTCCAGATAACACCAGGCGCCTGGTGTTATCTGGACCTTATGCTGTTGTATGCTCCTATGTTTATTGCCTGAAGAAGCGGGTCTGTTCCCATGAAACGCCTTGCGACCATTTTTGGAGTATGCCAGGGAGGTTAAAAGCAAAGGTGTATATTTTTTTCTGTTGTGGGTTTTTTGTGTCCCTTAATTGCAAGCCCTTATGTACTGAAATAACTTTAATATACCCTCATGACATACATACCCTCTTTCCCTGAAAATAAGCCCTACCCTGAAAATAAGCCCTAGCTGGAATTTTGACCATGCTTGAAATATAAGCCCTACCCCGAAAATAAGCCCTAGCGGAAGTTAAAGAGGAGGAAGAGGCAGCCAGTAAGTGGGGACACAGTGGTGCAGTGCCAATCAGGCACTGATCCTGTCATCCCAGCACACAGCAAGGTTATCAGCTGTGTGCAAGGAAAACAGGGCAGGTGCTTGATCAGTACAGTAGCATACTTTCAAATCCATGAACATCACAGTACAAAGGAACAGGAAATGTTCTGCTGAGACACTTCCTAATAGAAATATGAGACATCCCCTGAAAATAAGCCCTAGCACACATTTTGGAGCGATAATTAATATAAGACAGGGTCTTATTTTCGGGGAAAGACGGTTTACATAAATATATGTATATATATAAAAAAAAAAAATATATATATATATATATATATATATATATATCCAAGGGGTTGCAGCACACAAGCTCTAGTTTATTGAGCTCAAAAGAAGGTTCACAGCAAACGTTTCGGTTCATCCACAACCTTTGTCAATGCTAATATGTTCAAATCACATGACAGCTTTTATACATGCCCAAAAAGGAAATTACATAGGAATCACATGTTCTTCCAACCAGGAAGTAAACAAAACATAATCATAAGTCCAAAATATAAGTCCATAATGCACTTATCTGAGTGCAGCTCAATATACAAGTATCCAGTCAGATCCATTTCCATCACGTATAGTACCTGTAGATATTATAAAAATAAATGCAAGTCAAAATAACGGTTGAGACCTCCTAGACATAGACACCCCAATCTATCTATCCAATAGACCTCACGTTTCTTTAAGGCTAGCACCCGATCACCACCCCTCCTTAGTTTAGGGATGTGATCGATAACCTGGAACTTTAAATCTGTGTCTTTGTGACCTTTTTCACGAAAATGACGAGCCACTGGTAGGTCAGACGTAGGGCTTCTGACAGAGCTCCTATGTTGAGCAATGCGACCCCTGACTTTTTGGGTAGTTTCCCCTATATAGTACAGACCACAGGGGCATTGCAATAAGTAAACAACATAGGAGCTCTGGGAGGTTAAGTGGAATCTAATCTTGTAACCATTTCCAAAGGTGGATCCCTTTATCACATGCCGACATTCAGAACAAGAAAGGCAAGGAAAACTTCCTACCCATGTCGGACCCAAAAAGGTCTCAGGGCCCCTGGAAACGGGATATGTATCAGCCCTCACAAGGTGTGTACCCACTGTCTCATTTCTCCTATAAGCGGGCACTGGGGGAAGAGAAAATTCGGGTATTTCTGGATAGGCACTGGCCAAGATGGACTGAGGTTGTTAATGTTGTCATTATGGGGTGTTGGTGTAGAATTCTAAGAAAAAAAATGAATTTAATTAGTTTTGGAATAAAGCTGCAACATAACAAAATGTGTAAAAAGTGATGCGATGGAAATACTTTCCGAATATATAATATTAGCACTAGGCTAGAGAAAGGGGTCATCACTGAATTGTGTTTGGTTGAATGATAGAACAATTGCACATATTCTTGCATGTATCTGATCTTAGGAGAATAGTCTTTCCTGTGGAAAGTTCATGGTCTGTTATGGTAACCATTTACATGGTAACTCCTGTCTATAAAACCACAGTAAAGCAACCATATTTCCCTGTTGTGTAATGTTTTTCACATTGCAATCAGCGAATGTTCTTATTCATCCTTCCAGACTATGTACTATAGCATCAGTGAGTGATTACAATGACATAAGGTCACCCCGTTGTGAACAGTGGTGACTGTGTATTTTTAGATGCTTCCTCCTCTGATCTTAATGAATAATTTCAGCCTAAACTACATGTTATTTCTCCATAATGGTTTGACTCTATTGTTATCAGTTGCTTTCATCTGTGAACTGCCATATATTGTGCAGATGTTTTGACGCATTCTCACCAAGTATTTATTCATTGTTATTTTTCTTTCTAACAGCATATTCTTTTTTACAATTTTTCCTTTATATGTCTTGTTTACTATATTTTATTTTACACTAACAGTAACAACTTTTGCATTTTTACTTTTGCTTCAGTGCAAAAAAAAATATTTTTGTATCATTGTAAGTAAAAAGTGCCTGATAAGCCAATAATGGCAGTTAAGACAAAGCTTGCGGTCTCTTGATGGCTGAGAGCTGCCTTGCAGCTAAAGGAACATTAAAGGGGCACTTCTTCCATGTCTATCCAGGTGATGCTGAATTCTTTACTGGTGAACTCTGCATCTTGTGCCTGTACTCTTTACTGAAGCTCACTGCCTATAGCTACATCCTTGATACATTCAGTATGTTTGGGACTGCAATCTGGCCCAAGGGCTGCAAGGATTAGGGGTTCTCTCTGTTATCTGGTTTCATCAATGAGCTTTCTTTACTCCAGCTGGGCGGACACTTTCTCTGGCAGCTTTTACCCAAATGTATTTGATTATTATATATGTATTACCAAGTTGTCCTTGTGTCAGGGCTGTGCAGAAGATCCTTAAGGAGGCAGTGCTCAATTTTTATTTTATTTTATTTTTTTAAAAGGGGCCCACTGCTGTCTTGTGAGGGTAAGGAAGAGGTACACATGGAAAAAAGATGCAAGTACTTTTTCTCGGTGCCACTAGTGTTGGGCGAACATCTAGATGTTCGGGTTCGGGCCGAACAGGCCGAACATGGCCGCGATGTTCGGGTGTTCGACCCGAACTCCGAACATAATGGAAGTCAATGGGGACCCGAACTTTTGTGGTTTGTAAAGCCTCCTTACATGCTACATACCCCAAATTTACAGGGTATGTGCACCTTGGGAGTGGGTACAAGAGGAAAAAAAAATTAGCAAAAAGAGCTTATAGTTTTTGAGAAAATCGATTTTAAAGTTTCAAAGGGAAAACTGTCTTTTAAATGCGGGAAATGTCTGTTTTCTTTGCACAGGTAACATGTTTTTTGTCGGCATGCAGTCATAAATGTAATACATATAAGAGGTTCCAGGAAAAGGGACCGGTAACGCTAACCCAGCAGCAGCACACGTGATGGAACAGGAGGAGGCGCAGGAGGAGAAGGCCACGCTTTGTGAGACACAACAACCCAGGCCTTGCATGAGGGCAAGAAGCGTGCGGATAGCATGCTTTGTACCGCCATGCAGTCATAAATGTAATAAAGATAAGTGGTTCAATAAACAGGGACCACGCGGCAACGCTAACCCAGCAGCAGCAGACGTGATGGAACAGGAGCAGGCGCAGGAGGAGAAGGCCACGCTTTGTGAGACACAACAACCCAGGCCTTGCATGAGGGCAAGAAGAGTGCGGATAGCATGCTTTGTACCGCCATGCAGTCATAAATGTAATAAAGATAAGTGGTTCAATAAACAGGGACCACGCGGCAACGCTAACCCAGCAGCAGCAGACGTGATGGAACAGGAGCAGGCGCAGGAGGAGAAGGCCACGCTTTGTGAGACACAACAACCCAGGCCTTGCATGAGGGCAAGAAGCGTGCGGATAGTATGCTTTGTACCGCCATGCAGTCATAAATGTAATAAAGATAAGTGGTTCAATAAACAGGGACCACGCGGCAACGCTAACCCAGCAGCAGCAGACGTGATGGAACAGGAGCAGGCGCAGGAGGAGAAGGCCACGGTTTTTGAGACACAACAACCTAGGCCTTGCATGAGGACAAAAAGCGTGCGGATATAGCAGCAATGCTTTTTGCCGCCATGCAGTCATAAATGTAATACAGATGAGAGGTTCAATAAACAGGGACCGGAAATGCTACACCATCCCAGATGTTCATTGGTCATGTTACTTGGTTGGGGTCCTGGAGTGTTGCGTAGTCATTTCCAATCCAGGATTGATTCATTTTAATTTGAGTCAGACGGTCTGCATTTTCTGTGGAGAGGCGGATACGCCAATCTGTGATGATGCCTCCGGCAGCACTGAAACAACGTTCCGACATAACGCTGGCTGCCGGGCAAGCCAGCACCTCTATTGCGTACATTGCCAGTTCGTGCCAGGTGTCTAGCTTCGATACCCAATAGTTAAAGGGTGCAGATGGATTGTTGGACACAGCTACGTCATCTGACATGTAGTCCTTGACCATCTTCTCCAGGCGATCGGTGTTGGAGGTGGATCTGCACGCTTGCTGTTCAGTGGGCTGCTGCTGCATGGGTGTCAGAAAATTTTCCCACTCCAAGGACACTGCCGATACCATTCCCTTTTGGGCACTAGCTGCGGCTTGCGTTGTTTGCTGCCCTCCTGGTCGTCCTGGGTTTGCGGAAGTCAGTCTGTCTGCGTACAACTGGCTAGAGGAGGGGGAGGATGTCAATCTCCTCTCTAAAGTCTCCACAAGGGCCTGCTGGTATTCTTCCATTTTGACCTGTCTGACTCTTTCTTCAAGCAGTTTTGGAACATTGTGTTTGTACCGTGGATCCAGAAGGGTATAAACCCAGTAATTGGTGTTGTCCAGAATGCGCACAATGCGTGGGTCACGTTCAATGCAGTCTAGCATGAATTGAGCCATGTGTGCCAGAGTCCTACCAGAATCCTCATCATCCTCTTGTGAGCGTTGTGATAGTTGTTGTGATGCATCATAGTCGTCACCTTCCTCCTGGTCTGCTTCTGCTGACCATTCGCGTTGAATTGTGGAAGTCCAACGTGCACCGCTCTGGCCCTCGTCAGTGGTGGCATGAAATTCCTGCTCCAACTCCAGCTGTTCCTCCTCCTCTTCTTCGTCATAGCTGCTGGGGCCAGCGTTCCCTGAGGCGGATGGCCTGATGTTGGTACCATCACGCTGATCGTTTTCTCCTTCAGATTCCCCCAGTTGCATCATGACAGCTGTTTCCTTGATTTTCAACATTGACCTCTTCAGTAAACACAGCAGTGGTATGGTAATGCTGACTGAAGAGTTGTCACTGCTCACAAGCAACGTGGATTGCTCAAAATTTTGGAGGACTTGGCAGAGGTCCAACATGTTGGCCCAATCGGATCCACAGAAGCTTGGCAGCTGTCCGGATGCGCCTCGGTACTGCGCCGTCATGTACTGGACCACTGCACTCTTCTGCTCACAAAAGCGTGCTAGCATGTGCAGCGTAGAATTCCAGCGCGTAGGGACATCACACAGCAAGCGATGGTGGGGGAGATTGAAGCGCTCCTGCATCTTGGCGAGTGCCCCCGAAGCAGTACTGGAATTTCTACAATGTTTGGCCACTCGACGCACCTTCAACAGAAGATCGGCCACGCCTGGGTATGTCCTCAGGAAGCGCTGAACTACTAGGTTCATCACGTGCGCCAGGCAAGGGATGTGTGTCAGCTTAGCCAACCTTAAAGCGCGAATGAGATTACTCCCATTATCACACACAACCATGCCCGGTTTCAAGTCCAGCGGTGCCAGCCACAAATCCGTCTGTTCCTTTATTCCCTTCCAAATTTCCTCCCCTGTGTGCTGCTTATCCCCAAGGCAGATCAGCTTCAGCAACGCTTGCTGACGCATGCCAACAGCTGTGCTGCACTGCTTCCACGATCCTACTGCTGCTGGGTTAGCGTTTCCGGATGAGGTACAGCTTTGAGATGCGTTGGAGGAGAAGGAGTCAGAGAGGTAGGTGCTGCTGTTGTTATCCAGTGGGAGGGACGGCGGTGCAGCTGTTTGCGGCGTGGGCAACACCCGCGCCGTAGCAGGTGAGGAATCGCTGCCAGGCTCCACAAGGTTCACCCAGTGCGCGGTAAGGGAGATGTATCGACCCTGGCCGAACGCACTCGTCCAAGTGTCAGTGGTGAGGTGAACCTTGCAGGCAACGGCATTCTTCAAGCTTCGGGTTATTTTGCTGACCACGTGCTCATGCAACTCAGGCACTGCAGAGCGCGCAAAGTGGTAGCGGCTGGGAACCACGTAACGTGGGATGGCCACTGACATCATGCCCTTGAAGCTGTTTGTCTCCACCACTCGATATGGCAGCATTTCGCAGGCCAGAAGCTTGGCTATGCTGGCTGTTACTGCCACGGCCCGGGGGTCATTTGCTGGCAATTTCCTCTTGCGCTCAAACATCTCCGACACAGACAACTGAACCGTAGCGCTGCACACGGAAGGGCTGTTGGTTGTTGTGTTTGATGAACACTGGGAAACCTCAAGAGCACTACTCCGGAAAGTGACAGTGTCAGCGTCGTCTGATGTTTGTGAATGTTGTGAACCACGCAATGGCTGGGCTACTGCTGCTGCTGAGGCGGGTCTGGTGGTGAGTCTGGTGAACCCAAGGGAGGCAGTGTTGCTGGTACCCTGTCCTGCCGCGTTTGCCCACAGAGTGGGATGTTTGGATAGCATGTGGCGGCTCATGCTGGTGGTGGAGAGGTTGTTAATACTTTTCCCCCTGCTCAGGCGAGTCTTGCACACCTTGCAAATCGCCATGGTAACATCCTCAGTGCAGTCTTCAAAGAAAGCCCAGACTTCGGAGCACCTGCTTCCTTGCTGGCGATTTCTGTTTCCTCCTCTTTTGCCTCTCACTCTAACTTCCACGCTTGTGGTGCCTGAAATTGCGCGCCGCCTACCTTGTGGCACAAGGCGAACTTGTGCAGCAGTGGGTTCTTCAACAGACTCATCTGTGCTGCTGCTACGACGGCGATGTTCTCGTTCACAAATAAAATCTGGGTCTCTGTCCACATTGTCCATACCCTCCTCTTCCATCTCCTCAAACTCGTCATATGTCATTGTGGGGGGCCGCCGCCGTGGAGTAGAGCTCCCCAGAACAACCTCTGCGCAGCTCACTCCAACGTCGTCTTCCAGATCTTGTCGGCCGACCTCCTGCAATTGCAACCCCTCCTGCCCAACTTGCTCTGGGATTTGGGTTTCCGAGTCCTCCTCGGACTCGCCTTGTATTTCAGTGCGCGGTGCATTTCCCACAGTTAATGGTTGTGAATCCGGGCACAACATTTCTGGCTGTTCCTCCATTGACCTTTCATAGGTGGAAGTTTGTTGGGCTGGGAATAGCTCCTGCGAATACCCCATTGTGTCCTGAGGTAATTCATAGGACTGGTTATCTGGCAGTTGTGTGCGTGGTGTCGCTGCCGGTTGTGTCAGCTTTGTGCCCACTGGCTCCTTGTAACTGGCTGAGGACTCGGACCTCGTGCGTGATGTGCTGGTGCTGCTTAACCCACTGCTGGACGCTTGAGAGGTCATCCAAGTAATTATCTGGTCCTGTTCTTTTGGATTTGTGAGGGTTGTTGTCCTGGACAACATGGGCGGTATTGAGTGGGTTTTCTTGGGTGCTCCCCTGTGGCCTGTACGTGAACCGTCAGGGGAAACCCCTCTTCCCTTGCCCCTTCCTCTTTCACCGGATTTCTTCCTCATTTCACTTATCCTTACAGTACACGCTGACTGGCAGCAGTACAGTGGCAGTACAGAAATGCTATACAGTACCACTATTCCCAGCAGCGACACAGAGCACAATGCTATACAGTGGCGGGTGAGCGGTGTACTACAGTTCCCAGGCCCAGCAGACACAGAGTGGAAGTAAACACAATGCTATATAGTCTGGCTGAGCGGTGTACACAGAGTGGCAGTACACACAATGCTATATAGTCTGGCTAAGCCGTGTACACAGAGTGTCAGAAAACACAATGCTATATATAGCGTGGCTGAGCGAGGTGCACAGTGGCAGTACACACAATGCTATATTAGTCAGGCTAAGCCGTGTACACAGAGTGTCAGAAAGCACAATGCTATATATAGCGTGGCTGAGCGAGGTGCACAGTGGCAGTACACACAATGCTATATAGTCAGGCTAAGCCGTGTACACAGAGTGTCAGAAAACACAATGCTATATATAGCGTGGCTGAGCAAGGTGCACAGTGGCAGTACACACAATGCTTTATAGTCAGGCTGAGCCGTGTACACAGAGTGTCAGTAAACAATGGTATATAGTCTGGCTGAGCGGTGTACACAGAGTGTCAGTAAACAACGGTATATAGTCTGGCTGAGCGGTTTACACAGAGTGGCAGTAAACACAATGCTATATATAGCGTGGCTGAGCGAGGTGCACAGTGGCTTTACACACAATGCTATATTAGTCAGGCTAAGCCGTGTACACAGAGTGTCAGAAAACACAATGCTATATATAGCGTGGCTGAGCGAGGTGCACAGTGGCAGTACACACAATGCTATATAGTCAGGCTAAGCCGTGTACACAGAGTGTCAGAAAACACAATGCTATATATAGCGTGGCTGAGCGAGGTGCACAGTGGCAGTACACACAATGCTATATTAGTCAGGCTAAGCCGTGTACACAGAGTGTCAGAAAACACAATGCTATATATATAGCGTGGCTGAGCGAGGTGCACAGTGGCAGTACACACAATGCTATATATAGCGTGGCTGAGCGAGGTGCACAGTGGCAGTACACACAATGCTATATATAGCGTGGCTGAGCGAGGTGCACAGTGGCAGTACACACAATGCTATATATAGCGTGGCTGAGCGAGGTGCACAGTGGCAGTACACACAATGCTATATTAGTCAGGCTAAGCCGTGTACACAGAGTGTCAGAAAACACAATGCTATATATATAGCGTGGCTGAGCGAGGTGCACAGTGGCAGTACACACAATGCTATATATAGCGTGGCTGAGCGAGGTGCACAGTGGCAGTACACACAATGCTATATTAGTCAGGCTAAGCCGTGTACACAGAGTGTCAGAAAACACAATGCTATATATATAGCGTGGCTGAGCGAGGTACACAGTGGCAGTAAACAATGCTATATATAGTGTGGCTGAGCGAGCGGTGTACTACTGTTCCCAGCAGCGACACACAATGACTGGGGGGGACCCTGGCTAGCGTGGCTGGAGAGCGAACTACCCTGCCTGCCTACCCAAAGCTAAACCCACAGACAAATGGCGGAGATATGACGTGGTTCGGGTATTTATTTACCCGAACCACGTGACCGTTCGGCCAATCAGAGCGCGTTCGGGCCCGAACCACGTGACGAGTTCGGCCAATCACAGCGCTAGCCGAACGTTCGGGGAACGTTCGGCCATGCGCTCTTAGTTCGGCCATGTGGCCGAACGGTTTGGCCGAGCACCGTCAGGTGTTCGGCCGAACTCGAACATCACCCGAACAGGGTGATGTTCTGCAGAACCCGAACAGTGGCGAACACTGTTCGCCCAACACTAGGTGCCACCCACTATTTTTATGTAGCGGCTATTTTTCAGCACCCTACTATTTTCTTCCTCTCCCCCCTTCAACACAGCAGTTGGCCTCTCTCCAACCCCCCAAGAAATCAGTGACAGATGACCTCTTCTTCCCTTCCAACATAGGTGGCTTCACCCTTTCCCATTCACCCTATCTGAGCCCCAGGGCGGCAGTAATAAATAAAATGTGTGTGTTATGTTGTGCCACCAGTCTACTTCCTCCCTGCACAGTGAGCAGAGGACACAGGGGGCTGTGTGTTTAGTAGGAAATACACTAGCCCCTTGCAACACAGTGAGGACAGTGAAGCCTAAGACACAATGGCACCTGACGTGCTCCGTCCTCCAGCCCACTGAACAAAGCCTCCTCTTGATGTTGCGTTACATCGGCAAGTCATGTGACGCGGCTGCCATGCCAATCTTAATGCCTCTGTATTTGGAGCCTCTGGTCTTCAGGCTAACGCCATGCCCCAGTGATAAGGAGGCAGTCCAAGTGGAAAAGGGCACATATGTTGGCAGCAGAAGAACCCCCCCCCCCAACCCCCATTAATGCGCCCCTGAATTGTGGTATGGATGAGATTTGGCTGTCACACAAGGATTCAATCCTTATACTGAAAAATATGAACCCTGTCAGTTTTTTCTAACACCAAGAGTTAGTCATTCACTTGATAATTGTTTCTAATACGTGTGAAAGCACCATTTGGCTGCTGCATAAGGGCTTCAAATCAAATGGGACTTTACTTTGTCAGCCATAGTATTATTTCACCATAACAGAATTGACTTCAATCACATGCTAGTTATACTCCTGAGTGCATGTTTATATTGAATGTAATCTTATTACCGAGGAAGGATTTGATTAAAATTCTGCATTTAAGCTAAAAAATCCTGACAGTCTCTTCTTCACATTTCATCTTGGGTTTTATGTTTTTACCAAGTGTGATTGCCATCACTGTGAAAGTACTTATACCTTCATATTCTTCTAAAACTTGTATTGAAGCCAGTAGTACTGGTGGGGCATTTGATACTAATTATTGTCTGTGATTTCTTCTACATGTGCAAACTTTTTTTTAAGAGATAACTGCTGCTTTTTGTATCATCTGACTCTTAATTCTGATTTTTAATATAGGGATTAGTGAACTGATAGATACATCTAAGGGGTATGGCTCCACCATTAGATAGATGGTTTTCTGGTCCATAAGTGTTAAGGTGGTCACTAATGGTTCAATTTCCCAAATAATCGACTGGCCCATCTGATAAATGTGATCAAGTCGAGTCCACTAACTGGAAGGGAACATATTTTTCAGATTGATTCCATTGATCGAATCAGATTGGGTATGTGCTCCCTTCCTGTTAGTGGACCAGATCGATCACCAGATTGATCATTTCTGACCAACCACATTTATCTGGTTAGTTGGCTGGTTGATCAATCAGCAAATTTGACCATTAGTGACCACTAATGTGGCCAAGACTTGCAGTACTTACTGCTCAGAGATATCTCCCCTTTTGTAAAAAAAAATGTATGCGTATGTTCTTTATATGCTAATAAAACTTTATTATTTTTTATTTGCTCCAAGCCCCCAAATTGTTCTCTACATTTTTTAGCAGTAATGTAACAATGACTTTAATTTCTTTTTTATTTGTATCACTGCATAACAGCAAGTACATCAAACTAAAAAGAAACTGTAACGACATATAATAGAATGTGATACATTATTCAGGATACTCATTTTTACATTAACCACTTAAAGACAAGCAGACGTATTAAAACATCTTGCTGGAGCCCCTTAATGGCTCCAGGACATTTTTATAAGTTAAGCAGCGCTGCTGCGGCTGTGCGCACGCCCCTACACGTGTGTTCCCGTGCGTCTGCACGTGAGATCATTAAAGCAAAAAACACAACATATAAAAAATACAGCTTTATTTCCAAATAATATATTGTCACCATAATTTGTACTAGGGACATTATTCAAATCTTGTAATAACCAGGACAAATAGGCAGATAAAATGTGTGGGTTTTATGTACAGTAGCAGTGTTTATTTATAAACTATAGGGGATGAAATTGGAGAAATTGTTTTTCTCTTTAAAATGCATAGAAAATAAAGTATTTACTGAAAACAAATATCAACCCCCAAAAGCCCAATTGGTGGTGAAAAAAGCAAGATATAGATAATTTCATTGTGATTAGTAGTGATTAAGCGATTGGCAAATGGAAGGGATGAGCACTGAAAGGTGAAAATCGGTCTTGTCCGTAAGGGTAAAAACCCCTTTGGGGTGCAGTGGTTAAATTATCCTGGTTTCAGCATCAGAAACATTTCATAAATGATTGCCGTATATTGCTATGTAGCCCCACCCTTCCAGTGATGCTTAGCCTAGGCTATTATGTCAAACATCCTTCTGCCAAGGAATGCTCTGGGACATCAGGTAATGTCATAACAAACATCTCACTGAATGTGCCAGCAATTAAGATGCTGGCATCTGGTATAAATTGAAGAATTTTAAAATAGGGTAAAGAAAAATGTTGAAATGGGAAAACACTGACTAAATAATATTAAGTGATATTGTAAAAATATAACTAAATAGTATGTAGGAGGCAAAGTATACAAAAATGAAATATTTGCAACTTGTTGTTATGATTAGTTCAAATCACCTCATTCACACTCTGCTTATACACTAATTACATTCATGTAGTTTTAGCTAAAACACAATAACAAAAGGCTAGAACTTGCTAGTGCTTTGTTGATGTGTTTTGCAGTGAGCAAAAACTTGCTTTAGCACTACTAATGGAAATATAAGAGAAAAGGAGGTCTCCAGTGTCAACTAAATAATTAAAATAATAAGATTCAACTAGGGAGAACTTGCTTGCCAATCAGAACATGTCTTAAAATAAAAGGAGACTTTGACAAAGTGTAAAATCAGAAAATACACATTTCATAAGGGTCACTTGCTTCATCAAGATCAATAAAACATGTGTCAAAAATGTTACTCCTGTAGGCATGGGTCAGAATAAGTCGATACTGAGTTTATGTTGTCAGTAAAGTTTTAACCTTCATGTTTTCACACTGAGATGTGTTTCGATTGGGAGGAAAGTCCCCCACCTACCATACGCATATACATGAAATATATTCTTTTATATACTTTATACTTAGTTTGTGTAAGAGATCGCGGAAAAGCCGCCGCATGTACTGGCAGTAATAATAATGACAGTATTTGTATAGCGCCTTTCTCCTGTCGGACTCAAAGCGATTGCGAGGCAGCTACTAGAGCGCACTCAGTAGGCAGTAGCAGTGTTAAGGAGACTTGCCCAAGAAAGTCCTTACTGAAATAGGTGCTGGCTTACTGAACAGGCAGAGCCGAGATTTGAACCCAGGTCTCCTGTGTCAGAGGCAGAGCCCTTACCCATTACACTATCCAGTAAGGCGGCTGTTTCCGCGTCCAACGCGGCGGTTTGCACGCGGCAGCATGCGTCTGGTGTGGCTGGGTCTGTTAGTTCACACAGATGGATGGAGAGCTACGCGCACGCGCTCCAGAAGTCAGGAGCTTTATACCAGCAGCAGAGGTATCAGCTGATCCGGACAATCAGCTGATTCCTGCTGGACTCCTGATTGGCTGAGTGGCTCGGGCGGGGCGGCAGAGTCCTGCAACTATATATACAGCTTGCTTGTCAGTTGCTGGTTGTCTGCCATTGCGAACACTTACGTGGAAGCATTCAGACCATAGTCAGATCCTACAGTGTGTTTGAACCAGGAGGACCTGGGTATTCACACTGAGCCAGATTACTTGTATTATCTTTGTGTTATACTCCAGACTAGTTCCAGGGTGCTGGGACCACGGACCTCGCACCCAAGACTAGGGAACTGTATTAACATTTGTGTTATACTCCAGACTAGTTCCAGGGTGCTGAGACCACGGACCTCGTACCCAAGACTAGAGAACTGTATTATCATTTGTGTTATACTCCAGACTAGTTCCACGGTGCTGAGACCACGGACCTCGCACCCAAGACTAGGGAACTGTATTATCATTTGTGTTATTCTCCAGACCTGCTGGTGACGCCCATCTTTCAGGGGTCACTAGTCACCGGGTCTTCTTGCTATTCAGCCTGGGACTCTGCCCCCTTGGATGTCTCAGGCTGCTGCAAGATCTCTGCACTTCCAAAGGGAGATACTTCTCATACTGCCAAGGACCACCTGCTCCTGGGGTGGTCCTCACTCAAAGTTATTACTGTTGCACCAAACACTCACACTATATAGGTGTCCAGAGGTTAGCAATATATCTGTATTATCGGTGATTCTGCAGATCATCAATAACCAGGTATATATCTGCATTCTTGGTGATAGTAGTAGATAAGATCGCTCAACCTCTGCTACCCAAAGCAAGGTGCTGGAAGTCAGTGCGGCAAATCAGGATACAGGAGGCATAGAATCTGCACACCCGCAGGTAGAGTCCAAGGGTTTTTATTTAATCCAATTCACAAAGGCAGTAAAATGGCTGACATGTTTCGGATCATATCCTTACTCATAGGCTCTCCTCCCCCCTTGCCCTCTCTCCTATAGAACACTGGGGGGGGGGGGGGGGGGGTGGACATGCGTGTCCCCTCAGAGTCATTAGTCGCGGCAGGGAATCCTGCTTGTTTTATTGTGACAAACAACTCTGGGGGGACACGAGTATCCCCAGGGCTGCCAGTGTTCTATAGGAGAGAGGCCAAGGGGGGAGGATAGCTAGACACAAAGCCGGCGGCTTGATCTGTTACATTGCCGCCGGCTTATTTGTCATTTAATTAACTCACTTTTTTAATAGACATATTGTTACGTCAACTAGTAATACAATTAGCACCACCGGCGGCGGTTACACAGTTTTGTTACGTGAAGCAAGTATGATTGAAATTAGCAACAGCAGCGCCACCTGCCGGATGCGCCCGGCTAACGAATAAGTACCCGTTGTTTTTTTCTACCTACACAATGATGTAAAAAAATTACAATTGGCAAACACTGACTAAATAATTTCTAAAGCAATATTGTAAAAGATAAGCAATTGTATTTATTTAGTTGACGCTACAGAGACACTCCTGCACACAGTCTACTGAAGGGCTGGTAGCCATTTTGGCTTGATGCTGTGACCCCACGAGGCGGACTTTGCTGCATTTCGCTTGGATAGTTGCTGCCTTCCACTCCATTGGATGGACATACTTAACTGAAGAAACCTACAATCACTAGCAGATCCCTGGGACAAGTTTGGGTATTGTATAATTGACGTTTATCTTCTGCTGCACGCTATTCATTTTCAGCATATCACCTGATGCTTCATCTATGCAGCTGCTATATGCTAACAACATCCTTTAAAGCTGGTAAACCCATACAGAGTACCTCACTTTCTTTTGAACTTTGCACTGCTATGTAACTGCATAAGAATTTGCAAGCATTTCGCTGAATTAACTTCTAACCCAGAAACTCTGGGATATTGTGAATTAGTTTGAACTATGATCATTGGATTAGTGGATAGACGCTGCTGTGATCACTCCTAGATCCTTTGCTTACCTTTGCTTATCTTTGGACTTGTATGTCACTATCTTGCTGAGGATAGTGCAGACTAGATCCTAAAGGCCCATACACACGTCGGATTTCTGTGAACGACGGGTCGTTTGAACGTCCCGTCGTTCAGTCGTTCGCCTGCTAAATCTGGCGTGTGTACAGACTGTCGTTCGCTTGATAATAGTGAGTTTGAGCGATCCGCCGGGCGCATCGCTCAAACTCACTCTTATCAAGCGAACGACAGTCTGTACACACGCCCGATTTAGCGGGCGAACGACTGAACGACGGGACGTTCAAACGACCCGTCGTTCACAGAAATCCGACGTGTGTATGGGTCTTATGTATGCATGCTGTGTATGCTGCGTGTGGTTTTTCTTTTTTGGCGGTACCGTTCTATGTGGGGTTGCCACCTTGCAACTTTTTAAACATTTTTACATTGGTGATTTTTCCTGGGTAAAAAGTTTTTGGTATATAATATTTTCTACAATAAATTTACTTGTTGATAGCGATATCTTGGTCTGTATTCCTATATTCCTGTATTCCTTCCTGCTACTACCCTTAAAGTTTTTGTATATTTATTTAGTTATATTTATTAAAGTTCCTATTTAAAGAATTGACACTTACCTGGGGCTTCCTCCAGCCCCATGGACATCATTCCATTCACCCACTCCGGTCATCTGTAATCCCTCCTGAGATTAGCGCTCCAGCCGCACCAGTCGGGGTCCACTGTGCATACAGTACCAATTCTTCACCTCCTTTCGTCTCGGGTTCACTTTAAGAATTCTGACTTTTTGTTGTATGCGAAGTACCTGAATAATCAGCCATAATTTCCTTTTACTCAGTGATCTAGGTTGAACAGTCAGGCTGGCTTCACACATAAGCTGGATGAAAATATGTACAAGTATTTACAGCGCATCACTTTTCCACATTTTGTTATGTTACAGCTTTAGTCCAAAATGGATTAAATTCATTTTTTTCCTAAGAATTCTACAAACACCCAATAACGACAACATTAAAAAAAAATTTTACTTGATGTTTTGGCAAATGTGTAACGTTTTTTTTAAAAACTGAGAAATCACATGTACATAAGTATTCACATCCTCTGCTGAATACTTTGTTGATGCATTTTAGTAGCAATTACAGCCTCAAGTCTTTCTGAATATGATGCCACAAACTTAGCACACTTCTCCTTGCCAGTTTTGCCCATTCCTCTTTGTACCACCTCTCAAGCTCCATCAAGTTGGATGGCAAGCAGCGGTGCACAGCCATTTTAAGTTCTCTCCAGAGATGTTCGACCGGATTCAAGTACGAGCTCTGGCTGGGCCACTCAAGGACATTCACAGAGTTGTCCTGAAGCCACTCCTTTGATATCTTGGCTGTGTGCTTAGGGTCATTGTCCTGCTTAACCTCTTCAGGACCACAGGCTTTACACCCCCCCCCAAAGACCGGGCCATTTTTTGTTAAATAGGCCACTGCAGCTTTAAGGCCAAGCTGCAGGGCTCCACGACACAGCACACAAGTTATTCCCCCCGCCTTTTCTCCCCACCAACAGAGCTCTCTGTTGGTGGGGTCTAATCTCCTCCCTAGTGTTTATTTTTTTTATAAATATTTATGTCTTTTTGTTATTATTATTTTTTACTATTTCTTTCTTTTTTTTTTTTTCAAAGCCCTCCCTCCCCCCAGCCACCCAATCATGGCGATCTGCTGTCATAGGCTTCTGCCTATGAGAGCCGATCGCTCTCTAGTGCCCCAGGGCGACAGCCGTGTCACACGGCTGTCCCCAGTACAGCGCTGCTGCAGATTGCAGTGCTGTACAATGTAATAAGATGGCGGTTTCACCGTCTAACAGTCTCCTGAGTGGCAATCGCCGCTTGTAGACTGAAGGTGGAGCTCCGCTCCCCCTTCCAACAGGAGATGATCTCCTGCAAACTAAAGCCCCAGGACTTTGTGCCGATCGGCCCCAGGACTTTGTGCCGATCGCTGTTAGGCAGTCCTGGGGCAGGCAACAGGTTCAAAATGAACCATCACCTCTTTCTGAGATCAAGAGCGCTCTGGATCAGTTTTTCATCCAGGATGTCTCTGTACATTGCAGCAGTCATCTTTAACTTTATCCTGCCTAGTCTCTCAGTTCCTGCACCTGAAAAACATCACCACAGCATGCTGCTGCCACCACCATGCTTCACTGTAGGGATGGCATTGGCCTGGTGATGAGCTGTGCTTGGTTTCCTCCAAAAGTTACGTCATCAGACCAGAGAATTTTGATTCTCATGGTCTGAAAATCCTTCAGGTGCCTTTTGGCAAACTCTAGGCGTGCTGCCATATGCCTTATACTAAGGATTGGCATCCTTCTGGCTACTCTACCATACAGGCCTGATTGGTGGATTGCTGCAGAGATGGTTGTCCTTCTGGAAGATTCTCCTCTCTTCACAGAGGACTTCTGACAGAGTGAATATCAGGTTCTTGGTCACTTCCTGACTGAGGCTCTTCTCCCCCGGTCACTCAGTTTAGATGGCCAGCCAGCTCTAGGAAAGAGTCCTGGTGGTTTTGAACTTCTTCCACTTCTGGATGATGGAGGCTACTGTGCTCATTGGGACTTTAAAGAGACTCTGTAACTTGAAAAAGATCCCCTGGGGGGTACTCACCTCAGGTGGGGGAAGCCTCCGGATCCTAATGAGGCTTCCCACGCCGTCCTGCGTCCCACGGGGGTCTCGCTGCAGCCCTCTGAACAGCCGGCGACAGGCCCGACTGTAATTTCAATATTTACCTTTGCTGGCTCCAGCGGGGGCGCTGTGGCTGCATTCGGCTCGGAAATAGACGGAAATACCCGATCTCCGTCGGGTCCGCTCTACTGCGCAGGCGCCGGAGACTTGCGCCTGCGCAGTAGAGCGGACCCGACGGCGATCGGGTATTTCCGCCTACTTCGGAGCCGACAGCCATCAGAGCGCCTGCGCAGGAGCCAGGAAGGTAAATATTGCGTCACGGCTGTACGGAGGGCTACAGCGAGACCCCCGAGGGACGCAGGACGGCGTGGGAAGCCTCATTAGGATCCTGAGGCTTCCCCCACCCGAGGTGAGTACCCCCCAGGGGACGTTTTACCAGTACAGTTCCTCTTTAAAGCAGCAAAAATGTTTCTGTAACCTTCCCCCCTGTCTCGTAGGTCTACAGAAAATTCCTTTGACTTTATGTTTGTGTTCTGACATGAACTGTCAACTGTGGGACCTTCATAGACAGCGTTCCAAATTATGTCCAGTCAACTGAATTTTCCACAGGTGGACACCAGTTAAGATACAGAAAGCATCTTGTGCAGGATCAGGGGAAACAATGCACCTGAGCTATTGAGCTTCATGGCAAAGGCTGTGAATACTTACGAGCATGTGCTTACTCAATTTTTTATTTTTAATAAATTTGCTAAAACCTCAAGTAATCTTTTTTTCATGTTGTCATTATGGGGTGTTGTGTGTAGAATTCTGAGGAAAAATGAATTTATTCCATTACTTTATTACATTTCTAGGGTACAGCAATGTACCATATAACATAGGGTGTCGCTATGCTATTTACAAAAGCCTGATAAGTTTTCTAATAAGGAAGTTCTGCACTGCCAGGCATATCTTGAAGTACCACCTATAACATAAAAGTTGCCTAATTAGCATAACAGGCATTTCTTAGGTTAGATCGGTTGCGCTGATTAGATAACTTGCGCTATGCTGCCAGTAGTACTGACATTACAATTCCTGTGCACAGATTGCTGTGTGCTGTCTGTGCCAGGCAATCTTACCACAATTTAGTGAATCAAGGCAATAGTACTTTACATTGTTTTTCAGTTTGTTTCACAAATAGGTGCACTTTAATTTCTAATGTCTACTTTTGTCTTAGCATATGAAAGGTTATCTTTGAGTTTGTTGACTACATGTTGCTTTAATCAAATATGAAACATTTACAATAGTGCACATTCATTCTGGATTACAATGTGTCAGTTATTATAGCACCCATGCTAAAATGTTATTTTTGTTATAAAATAATAACATGCTCTTGTAGCTTACCAGGTTGTCAGTCTGACAAGCACAGGGTCAAACCAAACCTGTTTTTAGACATATTGTTGTTACTAGCAGGCTGGGCCTTGTAAATCACTGCTCTGTGGGCCGTTGTTTTCTCTGATCCTGATCTGACAGAAGTTTACTGATATAGCTTGCCAATTCTAAGCTACCGTTTCCTAGTTCTTCATAGCTGAAGCCACATTTTAAACCATTTGTAGCTAGTTCTATGTTCATCTGTTTAACATCTGCTTTCTTATGCTGTCTTGATGATTAGTATGGCAGTAGAATTTTATTTATTTTGCCCTTAATATTCCTAATCCGCAAACCCACCTAGATTTCAGATTTTGTCAACACACTGCTTTCAACACACTATAAAGAATCTCCTAGATATAAGTTTGTACCTTTTTCCTTTCCTACACTGATAGAATTTGCATTCAATTTGTTCTCAACAATAGAGAAATTTCTTAACATAACAACATATTTCCATAGTAATATACTGTATTTTGTACTTTCCAGAAAGATAATTGTTGTGGATTATGTGTTAGATATTGTATTCAAGGTAAAATAACTTGTACCTGAAGAATAGTACAATTTTCAGATTAGTGGTATTTTCAGATTAGTGGTGTTACTTGCTCACTCAGTAGTACTACCTGACATGTTCTGAATTTATGCATCCGTAAGGGAATGTAAGAGATTGTAAAACACATCTGGACATGATGATCACCTCACAAAAGAAGCATTCATTGTTTTAGCTTGAAACAAACGTCTTATAATGTAATGGCTACCTTGGAAATGACTTATTATTCTTTTTGCTAGAATAAATTATACATGTGTGACCATAAGTAGTTCTGTAGTTGGCACTGGTGCCTTTCACTTCTTGCCCTGGCTGATATCAATTCTGCAAAATGCTTTTAAAAAAAAATATATATATACAACCCGCTTAAAAGAACAGGAAAGAATATTTTTACTTTTTGTCTACCAACTGTTTCTTCTGTTCTAATAATAACAATAATAACTGCAAAATTTTATTGTACTGCCAGAAATGTGTTGTTACCATATTTATTATTCTTGTTTCCTAAATGTACCAATACAACGCTTATTATTATTATTATTATTATTATTATTCTGTTGTAACTTTATTATTGTGAAAAAAACCTGTTTGCCTAAATGAGCGGATCTTTTTTATTTGTATTAATGTGAATACCAGTATTATTAATACCTAATCTTAAGCTTATTTCTCTTTTTGTTTTAAATCTCAGTATGTTGCAAATGGGGAAATTATTATTATTATTATTATTATTATTTAGTATTTAAATTGTCTTTTCACTTAACTGTCTCTCATAGGGGCTCACAATCTAATCCCTATCATAGCGATATGTCTATGTATGTATGGTGTAGTGTATGTATCGTAGTCTAGGGCCAATTTAGAGGGAAGCCAATTAACTTATTTGTATTTTTGGGATGTGGGAGGACACCAGAGTGCCTGGAGGAAACCTGTGTAGACACAGGGAGAATATACAAACTCAGTACAGGTAGTGCCCCAGCTGGGATTTGAATCGGGGACCCAGTGCTGCAATGCAAGAGAGCTAACAACTACGCCACCGTGCTGCCCTACAGAACTTTGTAGTTCATCGGCTGATAAATTAATATTGTAATTTGTGTTTAATGTATTACAATAGTGCCCATTCTGAACTCAAAAAGGCTTGTTTTCTTGAAACTGCTGTTGTGTTCCAGTGAATTCCTTAAAGTACCCTATAGGAAACCTAAACCTTAAGTATTTGTGTTTTTCAGGTTGAAGCTAGAGAGAATATTGTTAGAACTCTTGAAGAATGGGACCTTGGGAATTCAGAAAGGTGTGTCCGAATTAACTCTGTGTCTAGTGATCTTGCAGAAGATGATCTGGAAACCATTTTGCAGTCAAGAGTCTTACCTTCTTGCTTAATGCTCCCTAAGGTAGAGTCCTCTGAAGAGATAAAATGGGTGAGTTTAATAGGTACTCTTTACTTTTAGATGTCAGTACATTCTTACTTGTACAACTTCATTTCTATATGTTTATGACGTTTAGTTTATAAAAATTATGAAAACTAGTTCTTCTACACTGCACTAGTAACTCACATGCACTAATACTGTATATGGAAGTTATACAAGCTGAAACTATTTTGGAGAGATGTGAATAGAATCACTATGTTAGAATAGAATCACTTTATTTGCAAAGTGTGACTTTGGCGTACTCGGAATTAGTTGTGGTACACATGGCAATGGCAGTAAAGTACAGTGCAAAAAGAACAGACATGGCATTGTCAATATGCCATAAGGTAAACTTGGCACTGTCAGTATATGAGATGTCCTCACAGTTCTCAAAGCAAGCATTCAAGAGCAGGAATGACAAATAAGGCTTCTAACAGCTTAGGCATAGGGTAGAGTTCTGGAACAGGAGTGCTAGTTGTTAGGGGAGGGCTACAGGTGAAATAATGTGATGCTTCCTGTAGGACTAAAGTGCTGCAACTTGGGAGGGAAGCTAGAGTTCAGTAGGATGATAGCCTGGGGAAGAACGTGCACCTGCACCTGGTGGTCCTAGAGAGGATGACTCTGAAATGCCGACCTGATGGGAGCAGTTCAAAGAAGCAACTGTCTGGATAGGAGGGGTTATGCGAGACCCTGTTGGCCCTCGACCTCATTCTGGTAGTGTGGAGGAGATCCAAGGGTGGCAGGGGTGATCCTATGAACCTTTTCAGCACAGCACTGATTATTCTGTGGGGTTTATATTTGTCTCTGGCGGACGCCCCTGCATACAAGACAATAAGGGTAGAGCAAAGGATGAATTCTACTGTGGCTGTGTAGAAGGTGAAGAGCAGTAGGGATGTCGAGGATGCTGTGTTCATTCTGCGTGACTTGTGGATGACACCCAGAATGCTCAAGAGGTGATCCTTCACTGGAACGCCGAAGAGGTGAGATTGTGACAGGCCAGGTGTGGGAAGTCCCTTAATTAACAACTAAAACTGATTTTTTTAAAATCTGCAGTTTATGCTAAATGGTACATTTTTATTTGGAAGCTGTTCATGTGAACTCTTCATATAAAATCCAAAGAATTGTCAGCATTTTAAACAAACCCATCAGAGGAATAGCAGAAACATTACAGTTGCCAAATCAACAATTTGGAACATTGTTAAAAGAAAGGATGCTCTAATGAACGCAGCAGTCTTAAAAAAATACCTGGGAGACCACAGAAGATAAGTATGCTAAGAAAATAACCTTCTTCAGAAGGAAGTACTTTTCCAATCACGCTTGTACACAATCTTGTAACAAAATGTTACACAAATTAAAATTGTATGTATGTATATCATATGTCAGTGCACCCCTTTATCAGAAAAAAATCGCTCACAATGCTGATAAAATTCTCAATAAGATATAACAAGTAAAAACAATAACAGAATGTATAAGATATGGCAAAAAAAGATCAATGAGGTTGGCATAATAATGCTAATATAGTGTTTGGATAATCATACATTTCTTGTGATTTTGAACAAAATGTCCCCCCAACCAGGCCCAGATTTACCTCACAGGAGCCTATAGGCACAGATCTCCTGGCACTTTAGACTTCACCCTCCATGAACCTACAAACCCCACCAAACTGCACCACAAGTGTACTGGTTGGCCCAGCTGTCACTTCTCCTTTACTTCCCTTACCTGTCATAGGTAGCTAAAGGTGTTCCCTAGTATTATTTAGCCAGAAGTATCCTCAACAATAAGTAGCGGGAGGTGCCCCCAAGTATTAGGTAGCTATAGGAACCTCAGTATTAAGTAGCTAGAGGTGCCCCTGACTGAATGGAGATCTTGTCAGTGGAATGCCGCCACCCGCGTGGGTAACCTATCATTGACACTCTCATCAGGACTCTGCATAAGGAAGGAGGGAGGCATTTGGGGAGTGCCTACAGTGCCTTATGGTAAATCCAGTCCTGCACCAAACAATTGTCCTGCATGATTAAGATAGAAATGTAGCATTAGTGGAGTCGTTTTCTAGTACATTCAAATAAATATGTGTCTAAAGAGAAATAGCATAGGAAAGTTGAATTAGGTTGCAACTGCACTCAGCTGTCTAATGACAGCTGAGCGCTGTACATCCATCAGAATCCAATTTCATTCCCTTTACTATGAAAGGGAGCATCCAAATTCCACCATATGTACCCAATATAAATTTTCCTTCATCTCCACCTTGACACCAATGGTGGGAGTGAGAGACCCTTGTATATAAAATTGGACAGGCAAGGGTGTCTTTCCCACCCCCTTTTTAGAGTAACCTCCAGTCTAAAGGCTGCTCTGGTGACTGAGACTCATGCTCATGGGTCCTGAATTCCCTGGGGTATACTAGCCTGCATGGGTGTCAAGTCAGATAATAAAGCTGGAGAGTCAGCAGTGTTCCTTTTATTTCAATTAAAATGATAATAAAACATATGTTTTTATTGCAAGAAATCTAAACATTTTAAAGCTTTTTTATGCATATTTACTTTGAAAAAAATGTTAGGTAAACTGTTAAAACTCTTTCCTGCATACTGTAAACAAGCAGGTGGGGAGTGTTGCTGCTATAATTGATCATGAGGAATCACTTATTGAAATCCTGTACATCCATCTTAGTCAAAGTGAATGCATGGCATGGGCTGTTTTTGGTGATTGCAACTTTACATGTGGAACTAAAATCATATATGCTTGAAACTGCTAAAATGTACCATAAAAGAATAATTGTGTAGGAAAATATGTAACCAAGAGCTTTATACTGAGTGTGTTAGAGGTTGCTCTGTTCACATTTAACAAATACATGTAGCCAGCCCGGGCCGCCCATGAGGCGGGGTGATGCAGGTTCCTCAGGCGGCACTCGTGGGGGGGGGGGGGGCTTTGGGGGAGGACGATCTGGGGGGAGTATCAGCCAGGCTGGGGGGCAGCAAGCACAGTGGCGGGGAGGGGGGTCAAACTCCCCTCCCTCACCTGGGTCCCCCCATTCGCTCTCCCCCTCCAGCTGATTGCGCAACGCCCAGCGGGCACACACGTCAGGCAGTGGGCGGGGGGGGGGCAATTTCTTACCTCTTCCTTCCACGTTCTAGTGTGCGCACCACCGCTCGTCACTTCCTGCAATGCCACCACTTGAGCGACATTTCAGGAAGTGACGAGCGGTGGTACACATGCTGGAACGTGGAAGGAAGAGGTGAGTAATTGTTCCCCTGCATGTTGCCTGACGTGTGCCCGCTGCTCAACTGGATGGAGGGGAAGTGCGCATGGGTGGGACGCAGGTGAGAGGGGGTTCGACCCGCCTCCCTGCTGCTATGCCCACTGCCCCCCTTCCTGTATGCTATCCCCTCCAGACTACCTGGGGCAATTATCCTACCTGGGGAGAGGAGGGGAACTTCCTCACAAGTTTACCTCAGGCGGCAAAAAGTCTATAGTCTGCCTTGCGTGTAGCATGTAAGTATATTAGCACACTGTAGTGATAGAGATATGGAGGATGCCATATTTAATTCCCTTTAAAGAATGCCAATTGCCTGCTAGTCGGGCTTCTTTTACTTCAAATCACAATTCCTGTTTTTTGATTTTCACTGGATGCCAACAACACAAATTAAGAAAAAAAACACACAAAAAACGCAGCATGCATAACTTTTTTTTAATCGCATCAAAAATCAGAATCACATGTACATTTTTATTAAAATCAGAATTGCATGTGGAGTAAAAAAGCCCTCAGGGCTCTTTAACTACACCCAAAATTGGGTTAATGCTCATTGAGGAATTAGTTTATTGTATAATTGCCCTAAATTACTTAGGGACTAAACTGTAATATGAGCGCTAGAGGATTTTGTTCTGGTCTAACAGACAGTAGGCCAAAGGCTGTAAAGGAATGTATCAGCACATCTCATTCCCATCTTTTGGCTGGTCGGTCTTCAATGCTAAGACAAGACAAATAACATATTGCGCTTTTCTACTTTTGGACTTAAAGCGCCAGAGCTGCAGTGACTAGGACTCACTCTATAGGCAGTAGCAGTGTTAGGGAGTCTTGCCCAAGGTCTCTTACTGAATAGGGGCTGGCTTACTGAACAGGAAGAGCCAGACAGAAACATTACTGCAATGTCAGTGAGGCCCAGCAAAATGTTTTTTGATGGGGCCCCATTCCTTTTTTACATTTGTAAGATGATCCCTTCTTTTCCTTATGACATACGAATATTGACATAAACTGCGACATAAAATCACATACACAACTTAAAATGCATATTGTGAATTCACACAGAGAGGAACCCAACTCACTTTAGCCACAATCTGCAGATATCTCCATCACCACCCACAACAGGTTCATTCTTATGCAAAGATGCCTAGCCTGTGTGTTAGCTGTGTTAGACAGCTTGGCCCATATGCAATTAACTTTTTCTCAATGTTCTCCAAGTTAATATTTTCACACCTTGTCAATAAAATGCCCTTTAAACCACCAGCAAGCAAAACTATTTTTATAGTAGTTCTTTCTGTGCAAAAAGTTTAGTGTGTTTACAAGGAACCTGCATACATGACTTTACTTTAAAGGGACCCTGACCTCTAAAAAGAAACGAAATTGGTACTTACCTGGGGCTTTCTGCAGCCCACCGTAGGTCGGGAGGTCCCCCGGCGTGGTCCTGCCTCCTCTCCCGATCCCTCTGCCTCTTACTGCACTGCCGACACCTGGGCCGAGTGTCGGGCTCCCACTTCCTGAACCGGGTCGCTCTTCATCATCACATCGACCGCTGCGCGTCATCCCGGTGGCCAGCGTGACAGTACTGCGCATGCGCGGTTAAATCGCACATGCGCAGTACTGTCACGCCGGCCGACGTGATGACGTGCAGCGGCCGACATGATGACGAAGAGCGTCCCGGTTCAGGAAGTGGGAGCCTGACACTCGGTCCGGATGTCAGCGGTGCGGTATGCGGCGGAGGGACCGGGAAAGGAGCCAGGACCATGCTGGGGGACCTACGGTGGGCTGCAGAAAGCCCCAGGTAAGTACCAATTTCATTTATTTTTAGAGCTCAGAGTCCCTTTAAAGGGGAACTGAAGTAAGAGATATACGGAGGCTGCCATATTTATTTCCTTTTAATCAATACCAGTTGCCTGGCAGCCCTGCTGTTCTATTTCTCTGCAGTAGTATCTGAATAATACCAGAAACAAGCATGCAGCTAGTCTTGTCAGATCTGACTTTAAAGTCTGAAACACCTGATCTGCTGAATGCTTGTTCAGGGGGTATGGCTAATAGTATTAGAGGCAAAGGATCAGCAGGAGGGCCTGGCAACTGGCATTGCTTAGATGGAAATAAATTTGGCAGCCTCCATATCCCTCTCACTTCAGTTGTCCTTTAAAGCCAGATTGGGAGGCTGCAATCTCTGGCCACAGTGCTACTTTTTGGAGTTAAACTGTCTGCTTTGGAGTCCAATTGAAACATATAGAATTCAGATCAAATATAGTCAGCTCCGTTATTTCACACAACATTAACCTGTTTTTCTATATCTTTGCTGGACTTCATTCTGGAGTACAGTGGTTGAATGTATAGCAGGAGAGGGACCAGCAAATGGAACCAAGCCAGGCATGTAACATGATCAATAAGGTCAGACTTGGCACAAATCTTGTGTTTCAGGCTGCCAATAAAGTTAAGAGCATGGGGCAGAGGATAGCAGCATAAAGTATTTACCTTGGCTTTACACAGACATGTCAGGCCATTTCAGATTCAATGAGATCAGTTTAATGAATCAGCTGTTTAAATGTAGAATACTACTGATTTTTGAAATGTATTGGCTGATAGACTACAGATGAATATAGTAGCACCAGATGTTCTTTGCCTTATGATGGCACAGATCTCAAATTTTTAAGGTTAAGGTTTAAAGTATTAAAAACATTGGTCTGATGCATTTGCAGGTGATAAAAGACTCGCTGCATGCAATTCTTAGATTCCTTTGCATCTCGTTCAAGTTCAATTGCAGGTTTAATGCTCCCAATGCATTTGCGATCTAAACTGTGCCTGGCATGATAAACATATTGTCTTGAGTATTACAAGGGGGTTTAGGCAAGATGGTAGGTGATTTATAATACCTTTGTGGAGCTGTCTTCAGCACCAAGCATCTATTCTTGTCTCGGGAGTGTTCTTAGAGTGTGTTTTTGTTTGTGCTTTTAAATTTTTCTCTCTATCTATTTTGATACTTTTTTTTAAAGGACCCCCCACCACCACCTTTTTCTGAGGAGGATACATATTGGTCAGATAAAGGGACCAAAGGGGGGCCCTGGGGGCAGATGTATAAGCCCACCCCAGGACCTTCCATCATGTGTTAGATAGTTACACCCACCTTCCTGAGCAAGAGGTGGGAAGGAGCCCCTTGTCCTTGACTTTGACAAGTTAGACTTGCAAAGTAATGTCATGGTGGACTGTGTGTGGCTGGTATTGTTTAGGTAGTGGAGCCTCATGCTGTCTGGCGGATCAGATATTATGGGAATACTAGCTGCCTTCGGAGAGAAAAGGTCTAAGTGACTTGGGGGAGATGGAGCTACGCCATTTTTTATTGTAACAAAAATAAATAATAAAGGTCCAAAAAGCACCACTCTGAAATGAGTGATTTGTTTTATTGCCTTTGTAAAGTAGGTGATCAGTTCAGCACTCATCTGCCTTAATTTCTTATGTCAAAATGCCCTTCCTGCATTGAATTCAGTAATTCAATCTGATGGAAAGGAAGCAAGAAAACATTTCCAAAATGAGTTATTTCTCACACAGCTGGACAAGCTAGTATTTGCCTGGCAGTGCAATGTTAATTGTATCATGCAATTTAGAAATTGCATGAGTGAAAACACAACCATTTGTTAACACTGGCAATTGTTGGAATTGTATCAGGCTCCATATGTTCTTACTTACCTTTTCTGATCTGCATATTTGTTTAAAGAGGAGAGGTATCCAATTCTGGGTCTGCCCTTTCCATGCTGCTCCCTGCTGCAGACTTGACTGGCTGGGATGCAGACGCCAATGTCCGTGCACTAGCTTCTATGTACTGGGCATGCACAAGCTCACAGGCCTTGCATACCCAGTGCACAGGAAAATTGCATCTGAGCTGGGCATGCACAAGCTCTCTTTCGTGCAAGGGAAGCAAGTGCTTGTGTACAAGCATTTGTTTGTGGTGGGCATGTGCAAATGCACTGCAGCCATGAACATAGTCACTTCCAGTCCAGCCTCAGGAGAAGAGATGCAGGAACGAGGGGTACCCAGAGGCAGAAATGAGTGGTAACCAGATGGAAACTGGCTTGTTCTGGCTTCTCCAGTCTCCACCCAGATCCTGAAACATATTAGTCCTAGATTGTGGTAGGAAAATTCTGCTGTGTGGGGCTATTTTACATGGAATCTGGAGAAATGTTCAAGATAGCTGTGTCAAGAGTGAGTTTGAAATAATATGACATTTACCTGGCAGACAAGTTATAAAAACTTTTCAGACTTTTTCAGGAGAAATATATTTTAGGATTCATACATATACATATATGTTCGATGCATACAGGCAGTCAGTACCCACTGGTGATCAGGTTGCATATCTTTGGCATCCAAACACGTTCCCTGAGAGGGATAGGGCTGGGCAATGACAAGTCAAGTTGCCTGTAGCATTTTAGAGCAACCTATACACTGCAGGCAGTGTTCCACAGAATGAGGCACAACACAATACATTTTTAACACTTCACTAGGCATATATGGACACATTTGGCGCAATACATTCTCAGGCCTAACACAGTATGAAATCCAACTAGTTTCGTAAGTCTTCATTTGTAGTACCTAAAGAGGTATTTGGTTTTTGTATTAATATTTTCACTCATGATATTTTGTTTACTCTGTGACAGAAGAGAAAATTATGCATTGTTTGTTTTTCTTAACACATATACCATACATAGCAAGGAAGGTAGAAGAAGGGCAGTCTGAGACCATCAATACACTGTAAGCCCTCAGTCCAGAGAACACATCAACATATGAAACAAAGTGACTATAAAGAAAAAAAAGGATAAGGTCACTTCTCAGGGCACCTGGGAGAGCAAACAGGAAGCTTTTAACTAGTGTTTTTAATTAGCACAGATATTATTTCCTGAACTGTTCTCTACTACTTCTTTTTAATTGCTGACAGGTGTGTTTGTGTTTCATGACTGCGTTTTCAGCCAATAAAAGCCTGAAAATGTTAAGTGGCATGTCAAATGTCTTTACAAAACATGTAGATAACCTAATTGCTCAAAAAATGATATAATAAATGAATTGCAGCATGTCATTTTTCTGCTACTCAGCATTTACAGAATGTAATGAACTCTCACATACTCCAACACACAATACATTTACACATTATTTTTTTTTACAGATATGGAGATTAAAATAAAAACAATACAGTAATTTCTTTTGACCATTCCAAAATATACAAGAGACATTTTAGCTTTGAATTAGTAAGGGGAGATTTTTACGTCATGAGTGATAATCATTTAGCAATTATGGGCTTACTAAAAAAAAACAATCTGTATCAGTTTAATTTCCTTTCCACTATTGTCAGCATTTTGTTATTTTTAAGGCACATTCGCACTGGAAGTGATGGAAAAAGGTAGTGTGAATAGTAACATTGACAGGTGTTTTTGGCAGCATTTTCTAGTGTTTTTCCTGGTGCTGGCAGGCATTACTGTTGACTCCTGTAGAGGTCTAGATCATTACTAAGCACCTTCAAAATGCCCGCAGGAGAAACACTGGCCAACATAATACTCTGGCATGAGCTGGCTTCATTAAGACCAGTGCATTTCATATTGTCCTAGACAAAGACTTGTGAAGCAACAAATATACCTGATACAAAGTATTGGCAGGAAACATTGTAAACAGACCTGATATTCTTATGCCTTTTCTTTCCTGCTCTAAACAAGTATTGCAGAAATCACATGAATTTTCAACCAGCTAAAGTATACCACTATACAATATTTGATGTAGTCAGACTTTGGAAATGTTTTCCCCATATTTAAAAGTATAAATGTTTTAATACTGGGTTGTGTGTAAAACACGACTCTATATCCTTGCATTATATTTTGTAGGACACAGCTCTGTGTCTGAGCTCACCAGAATTGAAGCATGCTGTGTTTCACATTAGTCACTGGCCAACAGCCTGCAGTGGGAACTAGTGGCTTGCTAATCTGTTAGTGATGCCAGATTTTCCAGAATGCATTGCAGCCTTTATGTGCCTTATGCTAGTATATGTCTTGGATAGGTCCTTATGTTATTGGTTGGTTGACATTTTACAGAACCAATCTTAGTATGTTTATATCCAATTGCTATAGTATAACATGACAGTCTGCACTGCAGACACTATAGTGGGCTAATACTTTTAGACATGGCCCAAAAAGCAACACCTCTTAAAAGCATTGAACAATGCCACTGTCGTATGCTGCAGTAATTAATGAATGGCAGATTATATTATTGGAATTTTAATTCAGTGATCTTTTTTTCATGATACTTTTATAGATAAATAAACAGCGTGCATTGTTGAGCTACAATCATTTATTGTTTTGGATTAACAAATACAATGGATATGACTTTTCTTTTGATAGTATCATATTTCCAGTTGCAATATAAGCACTCATTTGACAAGGGTTAAATTATGACTTTCCTTGTAGTTAGGATAAATAAAAATGTAGCCTAAAATCGATATTGTGTCATAAGCTTTGGAATATTTTTTTTTTACATCCACACCTGCTCCCATACATATATTATTTACCACAATATCATGCCACAATGCCTATACATGATCCAATCAGTTTTTCTAACTAATAGATGCTGGCTGTTTAAATATAGGAATAGAGTTTGTGTTTTTGAAAATTTGCAAATAAACCTGATATATTTTAATTTTTTACAGTTAATTACTGAAAAGGCATTTTTCTTTATTTTCTTTTTAATTCTGCTTTTTGTACCTATATTAGGAAAACAAAATCAGTACACATTTTTGACAGAAATCCTATTTTACCCACCTAGAAAGCACCTTATGCTTTTAAGGAGTATAAGCTGCATTTCTACGTATTGAGTTATTTATGTCTTTAGAATGTATTAGACACATAGATATAATATGACACTCATCTTTAAATCATGTTTGGTACTGCTAAAATATATTGCACAATAAATCTTACTCAGGTTGAACAAGGTCATTTGATACTGTTAAGTATTTTCTAAACATTGTGATTCCCATGTTGTGTAGAATTGAATAGCATATCGCAGAGGTACTTTATTGCTGTATCTATCTATTCATATTGGGTAGGGTAACTGTCATTAAATGCCACACCTGTCCTAAGCAGCATATCCATCCCATGCCAATGATGTCCAGTATGTGTAGAGTACATGATGTTGCCTGTTGGTGAGAACAATGCCACATGAAAGAAGGCCAGAAAATATAATTTTGGGATCTTTAGTTAAAAAGGACATCATTCTTAGACAAATACCATAAACCTCAATGATGGTTGTAATGATGTACATGATTTAATATATATAGCCCTCCTTAATGTTTACTGCCACTTTTATAGGAATGTATTGGGTCAGGTAAGAACATGGCTGTTTAAATCTGCCAGTACTATAATTAAGGCACTGAAATTAAATTCTGATGCAGCTGCCTTTATGGGAGGTGAAATGCATACATAGATACACAAAAAGGAGTTGATTTTGGTAAAGATTCTGTAGAAATAGTCCAAGCCACCCCATTGGAGTTACTTACTAACTTAGTGCAGAATGCTCCAGACTACAGCTGCTAGACTTTTCACCTGGACAGACATTTAGCAGGGCTGCTCCTGCTCCACAGCAGTGTGTTCTGCCGACTACCTCCGAGCTTCAGTGTGCCTCACAGGGGCTATCTTCCTTCTCCTTGCAGTTAGGGGTTAATATATTCATTTAACATACTTAAAAAACAAACCAGCCGCCTCTTCTAAGCATCATCCTTACTCTTTCCTAGCCAGACAAACTCTCTCCCCTCCTGTTTGTGGTGTTTATTTCTAAGATAATTTTAGTGCAGAAATTAACAAAAAATAAAGAAGGAAGAAGAAAGCTTTTGGGCTCCTGCCTCCACCTCTGCACACTCTCCTCTTTCTCTTTCCGCCACTCATTCACTGAAAAGCCTTTCATCTAAAGAATGTGTAACACATTTTAACACCTTTTTTTAAACTAATTCTTTTTTTATTGAAGTGAAGAGATTTTTTTTTCAGACTACACCAGACATCCTTTTTTTTTATTCTCTCATTTTTATTTATGCTAAGCATAAAATCTGGAAGCTGATGCACAACTGAAAGATGGGCTTACTTGTTTTCTTTTGTGCTACAATCCCTTGCTTTCCTTTTGTCCTAAGTATGGGTACTTGTTTGACTGGCATGGCTTATTGGAGAATAACAAGCGTAACTCTGCCTCTTTTGTCGTGGGACAATTCTCCCACAAATCTTGAACAGTGGGCATTCTTCCTTACACACTATTGGGTGTGCACTGGAATTGAAAGAAGTGCTGACGGCTGCTACTTCTTCCCCTCCCCAATCTCTTTGTGTTTTTTTTTTTCTTCTGTCGCCCCCCCTCCCCAACACCTCCTCACTTTGCCTGGCCGGAAACATTTAATTGTCCCCTTTTTTGCAGAGAAAAAAATATATTAATTGAAAGTTGCCCTGAAGCTCACCTTTCAAGTTTTATCACTAAGTAAATATTATGTGACAGGGAAGCATGAGTTAAATCCTATGTAAGGTGTAAAGATTTTTTTAGTGGAAAGGCTAATGTAACATTTTAGATGTTCTCTTCTGTAAGCCTCTCTCATATTTCCAGGTGGTATGATAATGTATCTTGTACAGGCTTAAAATCAGCAGGGAAGAGACCATTTTCTTCTCTGCTAAGACGTTTTACCATAGAACAAAAGTCTCAAGCCCCAGCATAACATGTGCTGTGTTTATCAGTTATGCTGGCTGAGAAAGGAAAAATCTTCATTATACACATTCTGTGATTAATATCAGAGTATGCGCTGCTTTTTTTTTTTTTGTTTTGTTTAAAAAAAAAGCTTGAATTGCTCATTTTTGTTTATATGTGACATTTTTAGGCACATTTTCGTTAATTAATGTGTATTTCAGAGGATGAATATTTTACGTATTTTAAAGATGAGATATTTTGATTTGGTGGAAGAGGGGAGGGTTCAAGTGATGGAGAAGGGGGGCTGTGGGGAAAAGCTAAAAGGGGAAGAACTAACACCTCTAATCCAGCTTCTGGTAAATAGGCTGCCAGCTTTTAGAATGAGTTTCCTTTCTATTAGTCAGAATATTATGCTAAGCCTTAAGCATTAGTTTTTTATGTTGCCATAGCAGCCCTGTTCCTGCAGGGTTGTGACCTGTGATGATTACAGTACAAAGCTTATAGGGTCTTGAAACCCCCTTTGAAGATGAAAAGTCTTTGATGGTTTATATTTATGCAAATCTCTTAGATATGATTTACCCAACTGAGATTGAATAGAGAGATGATTAAAATTTTCAGTTCCTTTGATATCCATCAATGGCAGAACATTTCTTAAAGAAATGAATTGGACAAACCTGCCATTTTCCCTTGTTAATTTGGAAATAAGTTTATCTTACCTGTTAGACATGTTCCTGCCAACAGATTGTCAGATTTGTCATAAATCATGCATGGTGTGTTTGATTGTTTATTTATACAACCCCATTTTCAAAAACACTGGGACACTGTGTAAAATGTAGATGAAAATAGAATGTAAGTAACTGAAAATAGTACAAAGACAACAAAGCAAATGTTGACACTGAGAAATTTATATTTTGTATAATATGTTCAGTTTGAATTTCATGTAAGCAAAATGTTTCAAAAAGTTATGTTAGTGACGTTTTTTACCAATGTATAACATCCCCTCTTCTTTTAACAGCACTTTGTGAAGGTTTAGGATTAGTAACTGAGCAGACCAATTGCTGTAGTTTGCATTCTTGCAAAGGACCACCTTTTTCTTTAAATACAGCCTTGAGTCTGTTGGGTACTTCTCTACCAACTTTCCACATCTAGACTTTGCAATGTTTTTTCACTTTTCTTTCCAGAAATTGTTAAACGTAATCAACTTGGATATAGTTTTTATGTTACTCCACAGATTTTGAAGAAGGTTTAAATCTGGACTTTAATTAGATTATGCAAGAACATTAACCTTTTTCTCCTTCAGCCACTGTATGATCAATTTTGCTGTAGGCCATTGTCAGCTGGAAGGTGGACCTTCTTCTCACTGACATCTTTCTCTCAGAGGGCAGAAAGTTTGCTCTAGACTGTGACTGTATTTTACCATTTGATGTTGAGGCCAAATGGTTTGATTTTGGTTTTATGTAACCATTTACACTTACATAGTTACATAGTAACTTGGCTGCAAAATCTTCAAGGTATATGTTTGGCGAAGCTCAGTTAAGACTTAATGAGTTTCCAAAGGAGTTGTTTTTTTCTTGCAACCCTCCCATACACTTGTGATAATGTTGTCACGTGTATACAATGACCATTATTTGCAGTAAGTTCCTGTAACTGCTTTAGGGCCCTTTTCCACTAGAGCGATTGCGATTGCTGAATTGCAAAATCGCAAATCACTAGCGATTTTAAAATCGCTAGGGCTTGCTAAATAAAATAGGAATCGCGGTAGGTAATTTCCACTACCACGATTCGATTTTTACAAAAGCCCGATCGCGCCGCAGAGCAATTATTGCTGCGATTTTGCTATGCAGTCCATAGCAAAATCGCAATCGCAATTGGGGGAAAAAAGGACTTTGCTGAATCGCAATCGCTAGCGTTTAGCACAAACGCTAGTGATTGCTTGTGGAAAAGGGCACTTAGAGTTGCCACAGGACGCTTGGATGCCTCTATGATCACTTTCTTCCTTGGTCTTCTACCCAGTTTGGAAGGATTACCTGATTCAGGAAGAGTCCTTCTAGTACCAAACATTTACCCCTTCTTAATTATAGACTTTACTGTCTTAAAATGTTTTGAATCTACATGCTACCTTGGAGTGCCAAGCACTGGAGTGATTGAGCAAAAACTGTTTATATGCCAAACTAACCAAAATGATTACAACTGCTCATGTGTGAAAAACAGTTAGTTTAGTGTGTAGTTGAAAAATTGAACAGTTACATCTGATTGAATTTACAAGCATTTTGCATGATCATCCCTATTGGTAGTTTCTTCAAAGCAGATTTCCATTGTTATGTTATTGTTTTAAAATAAAAAAAAACTTTTTTTTGCTTGATATTTGTTTCCCATGATGTGAACTTGGTATATATTACTTTACCTCAGAATGACTAGATGTTTCTCCTCTGGGGTTGGGAGGGTCAGAGGGTCTTCCCTGATCAGGGAAGACCCTCTGAGAGAGGACACAGACCTTCCTCATTCCTGTGTCCTCTCTCAGAGGGTCTTCCCGGATCAGGTCTATGAGGTCATCAAATCTACAACAAAAATAGAAGTTTTTGAAACCACCAGTAATGAATGAACAGACATTGTATGCTGCTATCCACAGTTTTTGCAATTTACTTACAATGCCACAGGCATCCTGGTGTACTCATAGAACTTCTCTGGGTGACTCCTCAGATCCTGGTACAGCAATGTCAAATTGTCCCTTGGTTGGTCACTCCTGGATTATGGCATGTACACAATATCTTTGTCTCCTGCATACAACTGTCATCTCCTTTTTGTGGAGAATATTCCCTAGCGGGATTAGCAGCAAAGGTGCTGACAAATGGGAACATGTTGCTCTGCTTTGTTCAACAGCTGCTACTGTACTAATGTTGGACAAAGCAGGGTGTGACTTAGTGGTTTTTCACTAATTCCAGCACTCTCTACCATTCCTTTTTGTTCAAAAAAAATAAAGATCCAAAATTCAGATTGAAAAACCAGACATATGTGGACACAATTGTGCTTTTCTTAAAATAAGCCAGAAATTCGGCTGCAATAATTTAAGTACAAATTTTCAAGCTTTGGTGGAAATGTCAAAGAATCTGTGGGAAAAGGTTGTTGAACTCTATGAAACTGGAAAGGGATATAAAAAAATATCCAAGGAATTGAGAATGCCAATCAGCAGTGTTCAAACTCTAATTAAGAAGTGGAAAATTATGGGTTCTGTTGAAACCAAACCACGGTCAGGTTGACCAACTACAATCTCAGCCACAACCGACAGAAAAATAGTTTGGAATGCAAGGAAAACCCCACAAATAATTTCAGGTGTAATACAGGACTTTATGAAAAAATGTTGTGTGTCAGTTTCAAGATGCACAATAAGGAGGCACTAGAAGAAAGATGGACTTCATGGTTAGTTTGCCAGAAGAAAACCATTATTACACAAATGCCACAAAGTATCCCGCTTACAATGTGCCAAACAGCACAGAGATAAGCCTTAAACCTTAAACATAGTGCAGCTCTATCTTATAATAATTATGAGGCTGCCACCAGGGTACTGATGTCATGAATACACTGGGTGTGATCCTGATGAGTCCAATCACAATGGATGAAATGCATGGGGCAGAGATAGAAATCAGGAGGTTACCAGCCTGAATGTGTGTGCCTGGAGAAGTCTATGCTTAATGAAAATCTGTAATACCCCCCCCCCCCCCGGGGGGACTCTTACTTACCTTGTGGGGGGGGAAGCATCTGGATCCTAAGGCTTCCCTGTCCACTTCACCCTCCAGAAACCAGCGCTGGCAGCCCCATAACACCGGTGAGGTAAATATTTACCTACCGCAATTCAGAGCAGGCGCAGTAACGGCTCTCTGATTGGGCCCAGGCAAGAATAGGCAGGCCCAATTGGACCTGTTCTGTTGCACAGGCGACTCGAGCCTGCCTCGGCTATGTCCACCCAAGCCCGATTGAAAAGCCGATACTGCGCCTGCGCTGGACCGGGGAAGGTAAATAATGCAACAACATACTTGTCGGCTGTATTTCAGAGACTGCCAACGATTGATCCCCTAGACTTAGGAGGATGGGGGAAGCCTCAAAATGATCCAGAGGCTTCTCCCTCCTGAGGTAAGTATTCCCCACGGGTGGTATTACAGTTTCTCTTTGAAGCGCACTGTTTTCTTTGGAAGTTTTGAGTGCAACTTTAATTTTATATCTTGTTTTACGCTATAGAGGTTGTGTTTGTTCAACAGTAGGAATTAGTAAAATTTGCTGTTGTATGCAAGAGAAGATTCTGGGCCCACATGAGATGGGGAGTGGCAACTGGCCGGCTTTTGGTGTTTTGATTTGTGCATACTGAGCTGTCCTATGAATAAGACAGCCTTGAGAGAGGGTTAGCAGCTTGTACTCACAGAGAGTGCATGGAGCAAATAATTTGGCGGTGACGGCAGTGACACAAAGCTATATTTGCTGTCTTACGAATTGAGGCAGTTGGTTGAATGAGTGAGCAGTTTGCCAGGAAGACACAGTGGTAGTGGGTGGTCCACTAAAACACTTAATGTATGCATGAGATTCGTACCCTTGTGGTAGCTCCATAATTATTATGTAATAGAGTTCCACTATGGTAGTTATTGTCTGTTTATTTTCAGGATAAAACCTTCTTGAACAGATCTTAGAACGTTCTGACGGAGAGGGGCCCAAAAAGGCTTATGTTGTAGAGCGCGGATTGGAAACCATGTTAAGGGAAGCACATTTTACTTGATAGCAGTTTAGAGAAAACACTGATTGACCATCTGTATAAGCCTTAATGAACATTTCATTACCAGGGTCTGCACACAAGGTTAATTTGTGAGGAACTGAAACTGTAAATACGCAATCAAAAAAAATGTGTTATATACAATTACCCACACAGCCTCAACACAATTCTGAGGGATCATTGAATATACTCAAAGGCCTCAATTCACTAAGTTTAACTCCTGTCTCCTTTTATCACCATGTTAACCAGTTCGGCCTATCTGGATGAACTTACTCGTCCAGATAGGCTCTGCTGCTGCCGCCGCATGGTGCGCGTGATCGGGCGCGCTCCTGCTGTCTGCCTCTAGCCCCCCGATGAGTGAATGGGAATATAATTCCCATTCACCAATCTAACTTCCCCGCTTTCTATTGAGAGAGCGCGGTATTTCTGCCCACAGGAGATTTCTCCGTCTTCTTTTAGTTCCTGGATGCAAGATCGTTCGCATCCAGGACTTTTTTGACTGTGGCCATCTTGTGGCCAAATAGTAAACTGCACCCACATACATTTTTCATTAAACAATTATATTATTTTACATTTAAAATTAGCTGTTTCCCTCCCACACCAAAAATTGCCCACATACATTTTTTATTAAGAAAAAAAAATACAATGAAAAAAACAAAAACAACATAAATAGTTACCCAAGGGTCTGAACGTTTTAAATATGCATGTCAAGAGAGTATGTTATTATATTATTTTAAATTATAAGCTTATAAGTAGTGATGGATGCAAATTGAAAAAATGCACCTTTATTTCTAAATAAAATATCAGTGCCATAAATTGTGATAGGGACATCATTTAAATGGTGTAATAACCAGGACAGATTGGCAAATAAAATACATGAGTTTTAATTACTGTAGCGTACATTAATTTCAAACTATAATGGCCAAAAACTGAGAAATAATGAATTTTTTTCATTTCTTTTTTAATCTTCCTGTTAAAATAGATTTAGAAAAAAATAATTCTTAGCAAAATGTACTACCCAAAGAAAGCCTAATCAGTGGCGGAAAAAACAAGATATAGATCAATTAATTGTGATAAGTAGCAATAAAGTTATTGGCGAATGAATGGGAGGTGAACGTTGCTCGGATGCATGAGGTTTTCGACACTGCGGTGCTGAACCGGTTAAGGCATGTAGGAAACATTTTATCTCAGGCAAACCTAAAGTTAAATCTTCTGTCTTTAAGTTAAGGTGAGATCTCTAAAGTTAACTCCTCAATCCTTAAAATAACTCCAGAATTCTAAAGTTAAAGACGGGCTGTTAACCACTTGCCGACCGCGCACTCATAACGCGCGTCGGCAAAGTGGTAGCTGCAGGACCAGCGACGCACATCTGCGTCGCCAGCTGCAGGCTAATTAATCAGGAAACAGCCGCTCGCGCGAGCGTCTGCTTCCTGTCAATTCACAGTGGGGGGCTCCGTGAATAGCCTGCGGGCTGCCGATCGCAGCTCGCAGGCTAAATGTAAACACAAGCGGAAATAATCCGCTTTGTTTACATTTTTACAACGCTGCTAACAGTAGCAGCGTTGTACTAGATCAGCAATCCCCAGCCAATCAGCGGCCGGGGATCACTGTCACATGACAGGCAGGAGCCTGTTAGAGGCTGCACAGGACAGATCCGTTCCTGTGCAGCCTCCGATCTCCAGGGCAGGGAGGTAGAAGAGGGAGAGGGAGAATCCTGCCGTGGAGGGGGCTTTGAGGTGCCCCCCCCGCCACCCACACGCATGCAGGAGCGATCAGACCCCCCCCCAGCACATCATCCCCCTAGTGGGGAAAAAAGGGGGGCGATCTGGTCGCTCTGCCTGTTATTTGATCTGTGCTGGAGGCTGTAGAGCACACCCAGCACAGATCTTAGAAATCAGCGCTGGTCCTTAAGGGGGGGTAAAGACTGAGTCCTGAAGTGGTTAATTAACTGCATGTGGAAATAACTACAGAGGAGGTAACTTAAGGACTGAAGTGATAAGATAACTCTCGTACTGTGAAAACTTATCTCTACACCTTAATAAGGCAAGATCGATGTGTAGTGGTAAGTTTTCTCTTGCCTTATTATCCCCAGCATGATCTTAGTGAAATGAGGCCAATGTGGTGTAAAACTGTAGTAAATCACTGCGGAACTGGGTACATAATATATATAACAGAAACCTTTAGGCTATATATTTAGATACAGTGGTGTTAAATGTTCAACATTCCTCCATAAATAAGCCCTAAAACATTATCGTCCATTCACAAACACAAGTCCTGAATAATGAGAACCCAATAAACATGTTTTTAAAAAACCTTAAGGCCCTATTTCCCTCTCCAAGATGGACATTGGCACATGTGCAGTGTGATTATGCATATGAATCACTGTAGCTGTGTCATGCATGACACAGGGGATTTGGATGCATTGCCTAAAATTCTGAAGCAGTGCTTCATTCTTTTTTTTTTTCCCTGCACGTGAACTCAGAAGCAACCTATTGATTTCAATAGGCTGCAATTCCGGATTTGTGTTGGTAAATTGCCCAGAATCGCCCCTAGTAGAAACAGAGCCTCACGAATGTTCATTTATTTAATCCAAACTACATATTTGTGTTTTACAAGTATGTATTCTTGCTTTTTCTAACTGTGATGCCCAACACAAGCAGCAGTAACTGCAGCTAATTGTTTTTGATAAACGTTAATCACTCATGCACATCCAGCTATAAGGAATTTTAGCCCATTCTTCCTTACAGAACTGATTTAGCTCTAGGATGACAGTATACTTCTATGCATGAACTGCCTACTTGATTTCTCTACACAAAATGTTAATGTTAAAAAATATAGTACTAACACCAATTATCTTAAGTCCCTTTCTGATTTCCAGTACAGCAAGAGTACAGTACAGCAAGAGTTAAAGCGGTATAAAACCCTGACATAATATTCAATAAAAACATGTTTTCCTACTTTTTATATGCCATACGGTTATCATATTTGCTTTTTTGCATAAGTATTACTATTCGTTTAGAAATTATACGTTCCCAAAGTACACTTTTTTTTGCTCTGAAAGCTGACTTTGCATTTTATTCATAACTGCTTTATTCATCTTCTAACGTAAGCAGAAATGCTTTCTGATGCTTTCTGATTGTCTTCAGGAGAGTTTGCCTTGTTAGAGAAGGGTTTGTTTACATTTCTCACGTGATACAATTAAACACAAGATAACATTATCTCTAGTTTGGATTCGTCCAGCTTTCCCTGCAGGGGAGCTTCTAAGGCTTTTGTTTAACCCTTTGACTACCGTTCTAGTAAAAAAAATACTGGTTGTATATAATATGCTGTAAATCATCTATTAGAGCAAAGAAGAAATGCTGGGTTTCATTCTGCTGTAAAGGGAACCCGAGGTGAGAGGGATATGGAGCCTGCCTTATTTATTTCCCTTTAAACTATACCAGTTGCCTGGCAGTGCTCCTGATCTGCTGCCTCGATTACTTTTAGCCATAGACCCTAAACAAACATGCAGCAGATCAGGTACTCTGACTCAAGTTTTATTGGATTAACCAAATGCTTGTTCCAGGGTTTTGACCCAGATACTACTTATGCCAGAATATCAATAAATATTGTAGTCTCCATATCCCTCTCACCTCGGGTTCCCTTTAAAAAACTTGAGTTGTTATCTATGTAAAGAGCTGGTTGAACAGCTGGTCCAAATCAGTCTGGTTTCCTCAAAAGTAAATAGAAGATGAAAATCTGTTATCTGTCAGGGAGAAGACAAATAATAAGGTTTTAGTGCAGGAACATTCAATGGGTCATTACTGCTTATTTTCCAGCTTAAAAGGTATATTGTGGATTCTAAACAGTAGCTGTGACAGTCTGATGCAATCTTTAAAAAAAAAAGCTATAAAACTGAAAATATGAGATTATTTTCTATACTGTTAATGTTCTATTTATCATCTGTACTACACATACAATTAATTATCGCATACGTTTATTTTCACTTCCGGTTCACTTTAAGATCAGCACTTAAATTCTACAATTAACTTTCTTCTGGTTCAACCGTACTTTTGGTAAATGGACCTGTACTGTATGTTCAAAGTTATCTTGCTTAATGACCCTGTTTGTTTTGGGGAGTTTGTAACAATTCAAATGAGCATGACCTAGTTTCTACTCCCAGATACCCTGCAGAATTTACACATAGAATTCAAAATTTAAACTTCCCTAGTTGGTGGCAAGACATCCTGCTCTAGGGGCACAAAGCAGGCTCAAACTGCTGTGATACTGCCATTACCAAGTTTCATAGATAAGATTAGGCTCCTATGCTGGGATTCGGTGTATGCCGTTCACATAACATTCCATTTAAGCCCCAAAAAGTTTAAAGCTAATGACAGTGCAACAACAGCATACCGATGGGATCTTTAGCAGCAGGAGCTCAAAAATGGAGCAGCCGGAACTACATAGGTAGCCACCCACCACTGCATGAACACATTCATTTATCATCTTCCGATATCTGTGTTTTCTACTAACAAACACTGATTATCATCAGAAAGAATCTGCCGGGTTGGATTGATCTATAAGGAAAATAATCATGGTTTGTCAGTGTCTTTTCATGTTTATTTGCCTCTTTTTTTAATGCGATACTTGGACTTCGAATCATTCTTTGTTAGTTTCAGGCTAGGTGCACACATAGCAGAAACGCTAGCATTGTGGAAAACGCTGCATTTTTGCCGCTAATGGAAGTCTATGGGCCGCAGGGAAAAAACGTATATAAAAAACACATATGCGTTTTGTATGCACACGTTTTTGAAAACGCAGACTTTTTAATAATATTCAAAAGCGCACATAATGAACGTCAATGGGAACGCAATGGTATGCGTTTTTCATGTGTTTTCCATACATTTTTATATGCGTTTTTACAAAAAAAATTGTTGTGATTTATTTCCGCTTCCTGTTGTCTTCCTAGTGATTTACATAAATGAAAATATAAAAATGCATGAAAAACGCATACAAAATATGCATATGCGTAATGTATATGCGAACCGCAAAAGCATTAAACCGCACGCAAAACGCTTGAAAAACGAAAAAGCACCAAAAACGCAGCAAAAATGCACATAACATAAAATGAAAACATGACACAAAACACAGCCTTTCATATTATGTTATGTGTGCACCCAGCCTCAGACAATGCTGGTCTAGCATTTATATGGGGCTTTAAAGTGACATTTGTTGGTTGAACACACCTGATCAACCAACCAAGGATAACAATGGTATTTAATTGCTTTAATTTGTATACAGTCTGACAGTGGGCTGGTGGAAGATAGTTTTGGAACCTTTTCCACTATGTTGAGTATCCCTGTTTTGGGGAGGACCACAGAAATTGCCTTTGCTCAAACCATGACGTTTCCACAAACCTGTGTTGAGCAAATTAGGCTTTGATAATGAACGCACAGTCAAATAAGATTGGTCCTCCCCTGTTCACACCTGATTATCACCCACCCTTAATTAAAATTCAAGCCTGTAATTTTTCCTTCACATGAACTGATAAAACTATACCTATAAAGTTTCTGAATCTTTTGTTGAATCAGGATCACATTTAGGCCTTAATTCACTAAGATCATGCTGGAGATAATAAGGCAAGAGAAAACTTACCTCCACACAGCAAGAGAGTTATCGTATCTCTTCATTCCTTACGTTACCTCTTCTGTAGTTAATTTACCTCTTCTGTAGTTCATTCACCTCCTCTGGGGTTAATTTACCTCCTCTGTAGTTATTTTCACACGCAGTTAGGGCCGGTTCACACGGACGCTTGGCGGCGTCTACCGTCAAGCGTTCGGGACCCATCGGCTAAACTCTCCCATTCAAGTGAATAGGAGCGTTTAGCATTGCGCGGTTACCGTCGATTACCGTCGATTGCATAAACGCGGCGTTATGATCCCGATTTAACGCATCGTTTCGGCCGTCCCTAGAAGCCGCATGCAACGTCCAGGGACGGCTAGCCGGCGCGGCTATATGTCCCCCTGCGGGGACGAGAAACGCCGATCGCGACGATCTCTGTACCGCCGCCACCGAACGGGACGTCGCAGGACGACGCGACTTCCTGGCCACCCCAACGCCGCCTGCCGTCCGTGTGAACCGGCCCTTAATGAACAGCCTGTATTTAACTCTGGAGTTATTTTAACTAGTTCACCCCCCAAGGGTTTTTACTCTAACGGACCAGAGCAATTTTCACTTGTCAGTGCTCCTCCCTTTTATTCCCTAATAACTTTATTACTACTTATCACAAGAAAATGATCTATACCTTGTTTTTTTCGCCACCAATTAGGCTTTCTGCGGGTAGTACATTTTGCTAAAAAAAATTTTATTCTAAATGCGTTTTAATGGGAAAAAAAAAACAAAAAAATGAAAAAAAATAATTATTTCTCAGTTTTCAGCCATTATAGTTTTAAAATGAAACATTCTCCTGTGGATTAAACAAACACATTTTATTTGCCCAGTTTTCCCCTTTATTAAACTGTTTAAATTATGTCCCTATCACAATGTATCGCGATAATATATTATTTTGAAATATAGGTGTTATTTTTCTGTTGTTTTTTTTTTTTGCCCCTATATAATAAATTAAAATCATTTCCCCCTGTAAAATATAGATTAAAAAAGCTGAGTCCCTAAGGCAACTATTTATTTATTTATTTTAAGCTGATTTTTTTTTTACAAGTGTTTTTTTTTGGGGGGGGGGGGGGTTGTAAGTGTAATTTTATTAATAGTGTGTATGTACTTGCATATGTATGTGCTTTGTATGTGTAATATACTTTTTGGCCACAAGATGGCGCTAGTGAACACTCTCCCATATAGGAAGTGATCACTTTTTTTTTTTTTTTACTCTTTATTAAACTTTAACAGTTTCCTGTTTTATGAATGGACGCGACCGCTGTTCGCGGTCACGTCCATTCACTCCAGGCAGTGCGATTGGGTAGAGGACCTCTCGGTCCTCTTCCCCAATCACCCAGCACGAGAACCCGACGGAAACGGCGGCGGTAGCGGCGCGCACACGTGCAGAGCGGCGGCGGGAACGCGCAACGTATTAAAACGTCATGTTGCCATTAACAGGCAAAAGCATGACCTTTTAATACGCTAGGTTGCCGGTAAATGGTTAAGGATTAAAGAGTTAACTTAAAGACAGAAGAGTTAACTTTAGGTTTGCCTGAGGTAAAATGGTTCCTGAATACTACATGCCTTATCACCATGGTAATAACTCTAGAAGAGTTATTAAAGACAGGAGATAAGCTTAGTGAATTGAGGCCATTATGTCTTGTTTGAAAGATAGATCACATTTTAGGTCACAATTGATCACATTTTAGGTAATTTTTTTTATGCAGACATGCTAATAATTTAAAATGATTCACAAATGTTAAGGCACCACAGTATAAACTGTTTTAAATCAGATAATTTGGAATTCATTCTTTATTAAATTACTAAAGATTAATGATTCATTTTTTATTTTAGTTCACAGAGAAGTTTCAACACCACTCGAAAGACCGAAAACTAACACAACCAATTTACTTGATAACATTTGTGGAGACTGCTGTAGGACTAATTAACTTTAAGGTATGTGTATAATGGCCACTATACAGATAAATTCTTGCTCCTAATCACAAAATGTACTTTTTCATACAGTTATCAGGTTGTGAATCTGTTTTTGCTTTTCAATTTTTATTATTATGATAGGTTAGTGTACAATTATGGAGGTTCAGGAAATATATATATATATATATATATATATATATATATATATATATATATATATATATATATATATATATATATATATATTAAAACGTAGACTTGTGCCTTTACTTCAAGTGTATTACATATGTTTCCACAACCACAAGTACACAGTACAGTACACAGTATAGTGTGGGGATTTATGGCCAAAAAAATAAAGTTACACACACATGCATGTTAAAATAAATCCGCCATTAATTTTAACCCTTTACTTCCCCCTCCTCTATAGTTGCCAAAATAAAACATTCGTTTAAGAAAAAAAAGGGATAGCATGAAAACCGGACAAAAAAACCCCAAACACAAAAAAATACCTTTATTTCCAAATAATATATTGTCGCCATAAATTTTACTAGGAACATCATTTAAATGTTTTGCTAGCTGGGACTAATGCGCAAATAAAATGTGTGAGTTTTATTTGTAGTAGCATTACTTAATTTAAAACTATAGGGGATTGAGTTGGAGAAATTGTGTATTTTTCCTTTTTTTTGTATTGTTTTTCCCTATAAAATACATGGGAAGTAAAGTAATTACTAAAAACAAGTGTCGCCCACAAAAAGCCTAATGTGTGTGTGAAAAAAAAAAGGTATAGATTATTTTGTTGTGATAAGTAGTAATAAAGTTATTGGCGAATCAAAGGGAAGAGCACTGACAGGGGAAAATTGTTCTGGTCCTTTAGGGTAAAAATCCTTGGGGAAAATCCTTGGGAATTAACTAGTTAAAGGAGTAGGATTAGCCATACTATGCCAGGGAAGAAAACACATATATAAGTAGATAAATACTTGATCTACTTACATACCACATGTATTGTACTATCCACGTTTTGATTTCAGTGAATTTTATATAGTAAATGAAGAGAATTCTGTTCCTGGTGGGAGCCATGTATTTTGCCCACAGTTTAGGCTAAATCCTGATGTCATTTCTGCCCTTTACTTTTTTTCTTTTCTCCTCAAATCGCTGAGTCACCTCAGCCTTGCTTGTAAACACAAGTGAGCAGGGGATAAGGTTTCAGATAATCAGACAGGCAGTGAAATACATGGAAGAGGAGGAATATATTATAGATAAAAAGAACCCCCAGCATGCAACTGTTTGGCACTGACTTCTAAAGGGCTAGTGCTCCTTAAGTATGTGATAACTCTAAATCATAACAGCAGAAAAAGTTTTGAATGCAGTATTAGCATCTTTATCACGTAATACACTCAGACCAATTTCTGTTGAAATTTGATTTTTATGGTGACAATCCCGCTTTAGGTACAGACTAACCGGCTAGCTCATGGTGACCCAAAACTCAATGGAGTGTGTAAGGGGCTACAATGGTCCTAAAAGCCCCCTTACTAAAATGCTATGGAAAACAAAAGTTTGCTTTCTTAAAGGAATACTATCAACACCCAAGTGTTCTAAAATGACAGTGTGCAAATAATGTCTAAGTAGCTGTAAACCTTTTCCTAGTTTTCGGGCCCGTTTCCACTATCGCGAATCTGCATGCGTTTCCTGCATGCAGATTCGCACAGCCAATACAAGTGGATGGGCCTGTTTCCACTTGTCAGTTTTCCTGAGCATTTTTCTGTGCAATATTTTTCTGCACGGCAGAGCCCTCAGAATTCGCCTGCGTGTGGAATGCATGCGAATCGCTGCTAATGTATTTAATAGGGAAATCGCCTGCGGCTTTGGTATGCGAATTTTCATGCGAATTTGCATAGAAATCAATGGAAATGCACACCGGCACTGCCATGGTTAAATTCGCATACAGCGTCATTCATGCAAATTTTCATGCGAATTCGCACGAAAATTCGCATACACCCGCATGCAAAACTTGCATCCGCATGCGAATTTTTACCACGGCGATTCGCACCGCACAAGTGGAAACGGGCCCTCAATGTTAAATATCAGAGGCAAAAGCTGTAATTTATTGAGGGTAGGATTTAGCTATATTGGGACAAATCAATTGCAGAAGGGGTGTCTTCTTCAATGCACAGCCAGAGTTGCATATCAGACTACAGAAAGGAAATATCAAACATATGAAACTCTGAAAGCAAAAACAGTATGAAAAAGCTGTGACAATTAGTTACATTTCCTCTGCTCTCTTCAGACACCTCAGTCAGAAACACAGGACACAGGAGCTGCAGCTGTTCAGAGCTCTCTTTTCTGTCACACACAGAGCTACACATAGCGTTAACTGATCAAGTGTGAGGGGAATTTCCCCTCTCCTCATGGCTCAGTCAACCGTCAGTTTTGGCGTCAGTAAAGTTTGAATGTATTTTGAGAACAGTAAACAAAGAAGTTGCTACTAAAATGTATACACCAGTACTTAGCAGCACTTCCCAAACAATTCCTGTGTCAATTAAAAAAAATATGTGAATCGATAGTATTCCTTTAAAACAGAAAGAATTTGCAATAATTCAGGTTGGAGTGAGCTCTGAGATGTCTCCCAGTTCATCACTGCTGAATGTATGCAAATTAACCATTGTTGCCCTTAGAGGCTAAACACACCTCCAAAACCGCTGGAATGCAATGATGTGTCAGCTTGTTAATTTGTACAGAGCCATAATAATCCAGCATGCATACAGCCCTACTCCATAGAGCCAAACTAATCCATGCCATGCACTGATGAGGATCAACCAATCTGTAACCAATCAACAATGGTTAATTTGCATATATTCAGCAGTGATGCACTGGGAGACATCTCGGAGCCCACTCCAACCTGAATTATCGCAAATTCTTTCTGTAATCCCACTTTAAACATATTACATATTTTTTTCCAACCACATAATAACCACTTTTAAAATAAGTGATAGTGTTGTGAGTAATGAAGCTGCAAATCGATCAAACATACAGTAAACATATGAATACATAAGGGGTGATTAAAAAAAGCCATGGCTGTCCAAAGCTAGAGCGGGACCTATTAGTCCCAGAAAACTTCCAACCTTCAGCTTTGCTAAATTTAGACCACAAAATTTTGAGTATTTTAGCTAATCGAATCAATAAGGCATTCCCTGATCCAATCAATAAAGACCACACTGGATTAATTCCATACCATCAAGCACCTGACAATGTTAGGAGATGATCAATATTATTCAACAGCGCTGCGTAATATGTTGGCGCTTTATAAATACAATAAATAAATAAATAATTCAACATACCAGATGGACTGGTATCTGATATATGAGAAAAAAACACACACTCTCTCCTCACAACCGGTGCTACGTTCTACACCAGTGCGCCGGTGCCAGAATCCCGCAGGGACACCACTCCTGCAACCACTTGGACAGAACAAACTTGGAGGCGGCACACCAATGACTTGCAATTTCAAATTGTATTGGAACACACAACAGTACTGTTGTGTGCTCCAATACGATTTGAAATTGCAAGCCATTGGTGTGCCGTCTCCAAGTTTGTTCTGGACTGGTATCTGGATGGTGTTGTTGGGTTTGGACATTGAAAAGTCCTGAGAGTACATGATGCAGGTTTTGGGGCATGCTGGCACACAGTAAAGCAGCTATGTTCCACTTCTAAGGCCCACCACTATCACAGTTTTTTTTTTTCTGAACCCCTTTAGGAGTTAGAAGGGACTTAGTAATGACAGATAGTGGTAGTAAAAGGGTAAAAAAAATCCCTCACCTATATCAGACCTTGCATTAGGAGTGCTAGCTATGTTGCGGTGTTGGCTTTTCTATTCAGCATGTCTGAAACTTCTGCCTTCACTAGGGCTTCAGGAATGTCTCTCTTTCCCTCTGCATTGGCCTGCTTGTGCAGAGTGGCTTTTAGCTGGCTTTTTGCTGGCTCATACTGCTCCAGGCCAGTATCAATGTAAATGTTCTAATGAGCCTTTGGTGAGGTGCATGCAGTGCGGATCATAAGTGTTTGAACAGCCTGCAATTTTGCACGTTCTCCCACTTAGAAATCATGGAGGGGACTGAAATTCACATTGTAGGTGCATTCCCACTGTGAGAGACCGCATAAAAAATTTCATGTGGCCCTAGACATGTGATGACTGGAACAGGGGAACCTTCCGTGCAATGCATGCTTTGAAACCATGACAGTGTAGTGTTCTACTGACAGTGACTTTTGAAACTGTGGTCCTTGCTCTCTTCATGTCATTGACCAGCTCCTCCCTTGTAGTTCTGGGCTGATTCCTCACCTTTCTTATCATCAGTGATACCCCATGAGGTGAGATCTTGCATGGAGCCACAGTCCAAGGGAGACTGACAGTCATCTTTAGCCTCTTCCATTTTCTAACAATTGCTCAATTTTCAACAAGCTGCTAGGCAATTGTCCCATAGCCCTTTCCAGCCTTCTTGAGGTCCATAATTTTGTCTCTGCTGTTGTCAGGGTTCCTGCGAACCATCGAGGTTCTGTTGATCCCGTCACTGGTATCAAGGGGTGAGCAGCCCCAGGGCGTGGAGTCAAAATGAGCACAGGTGTTCACCAGAGCACCCTGCAAGGGATGAGGGGCCGTCACCCCTAGCGGGTGGTGGACTACTTTGCTGCCTGGTGTTCGCAGGTCACAACCTATCAACAGTTCATAGAAAAGAGGCAGAGAGTCTGACTGACTGTGGGCTGGACGGGTGTCTTTAAAGATCTCAGATTGGTGTTACTAATTGGATTAATGAATGGAGTAGAGGTGGACTTTTTAAAGGCAGTGTAACAGGTCTTCTGAGAGCCAGAATACTTATGTGCAGCATAGCAATTCAAAAACATTCTTTAAAAATCATACAATGTGATTTCATGATTTGTTTTTTTAATGCTGTCTCTTACAGTGGGAATATACCTACAATGTAAATTTCAGACTCCTCCATGATTTCTAAGTGGAAGAACTTGCAAAATTGCAGGGTGTTCAAATGCTTATGTTCCTCACTGTATATTGTTTATATGGCCAATGGTCAAAGAATGTACCACATATTGATGTGCAGCTAGAGAAGATATTTATCCACGTTACTAACACTTTCAATCTACTTGGTATTATTTGCATTCATATGTGTGCAAACAATTAGCTTATAAATCACTCTGATGAAACATACAGTCACCAGGGATGCTCATCCGGATTCCGGATATCCGGGTAATCCGGATATCCGAACGTTTTGCAGCTATCCGATTCGGATTCAGATCCCGGATTTTTGTCGAAATCCGGATAGCTATCTGCAGATATTTGGTCATATATCTGGATATCCGTCGGATAATGAATCTGAATACTGTAACTAAGGAGATGACGTCATTGAGTCAGAGGGCTCCCAGCAGAAGCCCTAGCAACCAATCACAGAGGGGAACTCTGGCCAGCCCCCCTGTATATAAAGAGGCGGCCATGTTGAGGGAACTCGTCCTTGCTGACTGCACACTGAGACAGACACTCCAGTGCTGTTTGGTTAAAGCAAGTGCTTTCTACTGTGTTAAACCCAGCGTTTTTGCACATTAACACCTGCACTATACCACTCTTTTATTGTTGTTTAGCTAGTTTGTTGTATTGTGATTTTAGTTAGTGTGTGTGTCTGTGACAGTGTCTGCTGCAGCCTGCAGCAGCTCTGCTATTTAGGTGTCTGTGTCTGTGTGTGTGCTGTTTGTGCACACAGGACAGGCCTGTGCTATATTGCCTTAGCTACAGTATAGAGTTCAAAGAGAAGTAAAAGCTCCAGGAGCAACTCACCATAGCCATAAAACATTAACTTTTAATAAAGTCCATAGTAAAAAAAGCTGACATACAATTGTAGTAATACAAAATTCTGATACTTATCAGGCACATGCGTAATATGAGGTGCGGAGGAGAGTCGACGACCGTTTCACCCCTTGATTAGGGCTTTCTCGAGACCAAAATTAGCTACAGTATAGTTTAGGACATAGGGATTACTGTGTTATTGTGTAGTTATTACTGCAGTGCTTACTTGTTAGAGACTAGTACTAGTGTCTGTGTTAGCTTACTACTACAGATCACTGCATTTCTGCTGCGCTGCTGATTGTCAGTGTGTGTGACAGATAGACCGTCCGTTAGTGTGCACACTGTTTTCTTCTTCTACTTCTTCTTCTACTCAGTTGTCTGTCACCCCCCGTCCAACACCAATTTCAATAAAGTGCAAGCACCCCACATCCATCTGATGGCATCATCATCACACAAAATTGCACTATGTCTGCTGGCACTGGCACCCGGGGGAAGGGCATCAAGGGCACGAAGAAAGGGAACATTGCTGCCACTGTCGCCGCCAGCAGTTCTGCCACACTGCCAATTCAGCCGGTAGCCACTGGCTGTGGATGCACTGGGTGCCCAGCTGATAGGGGGAGTCACGCTGCAGATGCGCAGCAACGTATAGCGGCCATTTTTCAGCAGGGTCGGCGCTGCAAATTGGAGGAGAAAGACGCCGAGTCTGTGATGCAGCTGATGGTGGATGAGCAGGCCACTACCAGCTCTACAACAGACACCTCCACCCCCACCACTACTCCTGTTTGCAGGATCAGCAGCAGCCGCCCAACAGTGCATGGGGACTCGTCGGTCATCATGTCGACCCCAGCGGGCAGTCTACCCTCAGTCAGCGCGCTCTGTAGTCCAGACACCGCGAGCACAATCAGGGCTGTTACCACTGACTTTAAGAAGGACATTCTGGCCACACTGGGGTTTGCGGAGGAGTCAAAAAAGATGGTGGCGGTGATTGTTGGGGGGGGGGGGTTCTTTGCCTGAGGTGTCAGCAGAAGAGGAGTTTGGGGGTCATCAACATCCCAGCAATTGTTTGAGGAGGGGGAGTATGATGATGATGATAATAATGTTGATGACTTGCTGGACCGTGACTACCAACCACAGGAGGGGGATGTTGGCTCTGAGTCTGAGGAGGAGGATACATCCGTTGGTCTGGCACGGAGGATCAGCATCGCTGACATTGGCAGGAGCAGCAGTGGGCATGGAATGCGGGACTCACAGCCTGCTGCTTCATCTTCTGCCACTACCACCAGCTGGACCACTCAACCCCAGGCCCCAACAACTGCAGGGCCAACCACCGCAGGGAGAAAAAAAGCAGCAGCAGCCCAATCAGGGCATAAGGGAAAATTACATTCCCCAATCTGGCAGTTTTTTGATCTGCCCTCAGTGGACAGCAAGTTCATCACTTGTAACGTGTGCCAGGTGAAGCTTAGCAGAGGTTGCAACCCCTCCAACTACGGCACCTCCAGCTTCATCAACCATCTGGCCAACCAAACATCTTCACAAGCATGAGGAGTTCAAGAGGCTGAAGGAAGCTGGCGCTGGCAGTGTCCAGACCAAAAGCACCACCAGAACCCCCTTTGCCAGTGCCACTCCTGCCGACATTGAGGTCAGGTCTCCTCTGCTCCCTCCTCCTCTTCCCGTGCAACCAAAAAACACCAACAGACCCTTTTGAGCAAGTCCTTTGTGGTCAAGACTCAGCCTCCCAGCAGCCGTCGCATCCGCCAGCTGAACGGCCTGCTTGCACGGGCCATGTCCTCCCAGCTCCTCCCGTACTCCTTTGTGCAGGAGGGGAGCAACATGCGTGCGCTCCTGCAGAGCACAGTGCCGGATTAGCCAATACCCAGCCAGCACTATTTCTCACGCACGGCCATCCCAGCACTGCACCGCTTCGCGATGGCCAACGTGGAGCGTGGGCTGGATCATGCGGTGGGTGAGCGGGTCCATGTGACCATAGACTCCTGGAACAGCAGGTTCGGGACAGGCCGCTATCTGTCCTTTACGGCGCACTGGGTCAGTTTGGTGGAAGGGGGTGAGGAGGGGACAGCAGCATCCGGCACAGCAGCAATCCAGTGGGTGGTGCCACCCCGCTGCAGGGTCAGGGGAAGTGCAGCAGGTTTCTCTGGTCCGGTTCCACCCTCTGGCAAACCTGCCGCCGCCAAACGCCCCCGCCTCAGCAGCAGTGTAAAGGCCCGCTACTGCCAAGCGCTGCTGGAGATGGTCAGCCTGGGGAAGCACAGACTGATGACAGACCACGTCCTGGACAAACTCCAAGAGCAGGAGAGGAGTTGGCTGACCCCAGAGGCCTCAGTTGGAGAGGTGGTGTCCGACAATGGGGCCAACCTGGTTGCTGCCATCCACCGGGGAGACCTCACCCACATCCCCTGTCTAGCCCACGTCCTGAACCTGGTGGAGCAGAAATTTCTGAGCACCTACCAGGGGATGGACCCACTTTTGAAAGTGGCTTGGAAAACAGTGGGTTATTTCCGCCGCTTGGGCGGTGCCTCAGCGGCCCTGGAAGCCGTGCATCTGGAGCTGAACCTTCCACGACACTGGCTCATTATTGATGTTGCAACACGATGGAACTCCACCCTAGCCATGTTAGAGTGTCTGGTTGAACAGAGGCAGGCTTTCAACCGATACCTGGCTAAAGCCACCGCGGACTCCACCATGTTCGGGACCGGCACCACCCACCTCCCGGACATCATCCTGAATGCAGAGTGGGAAAAAATGCAGCTGGTGTGCTTGGTGCTGGCACCCTTCCTGGAGGCCACCAACATGGTCAGCCGGGACTATGCGTCGCTGTGAGTGGGTGACCATGGTGTGCATGCTGGACAAGGCCCTTGATGCTCTGCTGGAAGTGGGAGAGGCAGCCTTGATCCAGCAGGAGCAGGAGCAGCAGCAGCAGCAACCTTCACAGTCCACCTCTGTGCGTCAGGAGGAGGAGGTTGAAGACTTGGACTTGGAGGACTTGGAGGAATTGGAGGTTCCTGACCTTGAAGATGAGGGGGCACGACGTCCGAGTGCAGCTGCAGTGGTGCGGGGGTGGAGACAGCAGGGGGAGGCTCAGGAATCAGAGAAGGAGGACAGCACTGGGGGTGATGATTCAGAGTATGTGTTGGCAGAGATGGCAGCCCTCTTCCCCATGGCAGTGCACATGCTGCAGTACCTGCGCAGTGACCCAAGAGTCAAGCAGATGTGTGCTCGGGAGGATATGTGGATCACCCTGATGCTGGACCCACGGCTGAAGGGGAAGCTGCATCAGTTCCTGCCTGCAGGAGGAGACCCTGTGCGGCGAATGAGGGACTTGCAGTGGTCCCTGGTTTGGCGCTTGGAGGAAGCCTTCCCCCAGACTTCCCTCCCCCCCATGCTGTCACAGTCCAGCCAGCACAGCAGCAGGTGCCTGCGTCCATCAGCAGCAGGCGCCCATCAAACCTGCTGTCTCACAAAGGCACTGTACGCCACGCCAGTACAGCTGCCAACTGAGGAGGTGCCTGCAGCAGCATGTGGCTATCAAAGCCAGAACCAGCGCCTGACCCGGATAGTGGCAGACTACAGGGGGTCCTACAGTGGACTTGGGAGTGACACCCCTGTGGACCCCTTGGATTACTGGGTCAAGCACCTGGATATTTGGAGTGAGCTGGCGCAGTACGCCCTGGAAGTCCTTGCTTGCCCCCTTTCCAGCGTGCTGTCCGAAAGGTGCTTCAGTGCGGCCGGTGGTGTGGTCACCGAGAAGCGCTCTCTTCTGTCCACCCAGTCTGTGGACAGACTGATGTTTCTCAAAATAAACCAGGCTTGGGTGGTTAGTTAATTCCTGGCCCCTGTTGTTGGCAAGAGGGGGAAATGAAGTGGCTGGAAATCACTATGCCTGCCTTACCACCCTTTACCACCACAACCTCCAGGCTCCGTCTTGAGTCATAAGCCTGGTTCAAAAAAATTTTACAACCATGGTACCAACATACTAGGTGCCATGGTGAACTATGTAAACACAATTGCTGTGTAATTTTTTTGGAGGTGTCTGTGCTGTCTGAGTTGTGGGGAGACCCCAACTGCGGCAGTACGACCGCTTCCTGGAACCTCTCCTAATGTTTTACTGTGCCGTGTTACCAGCACACTAGGTGCCATGGTGAACTATGTAAACACAATTGCTGTGTAATTTTTTTGGAGATGTCGGTCCTATCCGAGTTGTGGGGAGGCCCCAACTGCGGCAGTATGACCGCTTCCTGGAACCTCTCCTAATGTTTTACTGTGCCGTGTTACCAACACACTAGGTGCCATGGTTAACTATGTAAACACAATTACTGTGTAATTATTTTGGAGGTGTCTGTGCTGTCCGAGTTGTGGGGAGGCCCCAACTGCGGCAGTATGACCACTTCCTGGAACCTCTCCTAATTTTTTACTGTGCCGTTGTACCAACAGTAGGTGCCATGGTGAGCTATCTAAACACAATTGCTGTGTAATTTTTTTGGAGGTGTCTGAGCTGAAAACTGTCATGTCCCAGATGTGCGGTTGGACTTTGGTAACAATGTGGGCTGCACGACCGCTGTCTGGAACTTACTCCTGATGTTAATTTACAGCTTTTTTTTTTTTTTTAACTCCCCACATAATAAATTAGTGTTTCCCTTTAAAAAAAACATGATGCTACATGCATCATTTACCTCAAAAAACGTTTTAGAAGCTATTTATAGGCCAGTTCCGTTTTTTCTATCCGGATATCCGAATCAGCCCAGATAGCCCGGATAATGCGTTCAGATATCCGCATGAACCCGCGGATATCAGAAAGTTCGGATCAGGATATTCGATCTGGATCCGGATATCTGGATCCGGATCAATTCGAATTTTGAAAAGGGGTATACGAGCACCGATGACAGTCACTGCATTCACGGAAAGTTGCTGCATAATACATGGATAACTTTATCCTAGTGATATTATACACAACAGGAAAATGATGTGCTATCCAGGTTGGTCATACCTGCAGTCCACGCACGGTGTGCTGTCAGGAGTGTGAACACAATAATACATATCCATAACTGGCCCAGATTCCACAAGCAATTTATTGCATTCATTTTGGAAGGAAGAACCAGTATAATCTATCTGACGGCAAATCAATCACATTAAGAGATGTGCAGGGACTCCATTTAGGAACTTGTCTTGTTAACAGTGCTTTGTCAAGATTACATGATTGTTGATAAATGGTCATAACGACAAGTTTGATAGCTGTTTACTTTTTTGATTTGGTTGATTGAGTGTTTGTTGATTAGATTTATCTTGTAGTGATCTTTTTTCTTCTTTTTTTTTTTTCAAAATTTTGTAGTTAATAAAAATATTTTGGGCATTATTTTAAAAAGCATCCTTGCTTTATATTATTTTTCCACAAGTGCTTTAAAGATTTGCACAGTACACGTTTATGATACACATGCCATTTTAAAATGTAGTTTATTTTTTTCTAAAACAGATTATCTATTTGCATATATAGCTGCATAACCATGCTTCATCTTCTTTATAAAAAATTCATACTTTAAAAGGAATTTTCAAAATGATTGCGGAGACTTTTGGATTGGTTAGTATTAGAAATCCAAAAAGAGGATGAAACTTGTGTGTATATAAATGGATTACACAATCCCTGGTACTGGAAAATAATGTGCAAAGAAATCAGAAAGCATATTCTGAATACATTCAATGCTTAATCGTGCCCTATTAGTGTCATCACTTTTCCAATCCAATTACATACTACAGTTGCTGCATTGCTACTAGCAGAAATAAACACAACCACAGTGCTAGTCCTGCCTATACTTGCATGTATTACGTTTTAGAAAGAAAATAAATAATATAGTACCTGTGTACTGGATAGCAATCTCAGTTTTTTCCTTTTATTTAAAGGGAAGGTTCAAGTAAAAAAAAAAAAATGAGATTCACTTACCTGGGGCTTCTACCAGCCCCATGTAGCCATCCTGTGCCCTTGTAGTCACTCACTGCTGCTCCAGTCCCCCGCTGGCAGCTTTCTGACCTCGGAGGTCAGGGCCACATTGCATACATTTTTACGCATTCCAGCTAGTGCAGGAACAAAAATGTACGCGTTTCACCACTAACGCGTAAAAATGTATGTGTTAATGTTCCTGCACTAGCGGGAATGTGTAAAAATGTACGCAATTTGGCCCTGACCTCCGAGGTCAGAAAGCTGCCAGCGGGGGACTGGAGCAGCAGTGAGTGACTACGAGGGCACAGGATGGCTGCATGTGGCTGGTAGAAGCCCCAGGTAAGTGAATCTCATTTTTTTTTTTTGCTTGGACCTTCCCTTTAAGGCTTTTTTAGTGCTTGAGTGTCTGTATCAAATTTTGTCCAGGGCACTATCTGCATGAAATTTGTAAGTTCTTCCTGTGTTTGCATGGGTTTCCTTCAGAAACTTAATGCTGGGAATACATAATGAGATTTTTCTGCAGATTTACTGTCTGAATCGATTCTCAGATTTTTTCTTATCAATTTCCATTTACTTCTATGAGAAATCGATCAGAAAATGTAATGAATAGCGGAGATACGGCCGCGACAGCAAGTGGCATGGCGGCTATCTCCGCGTCACAGCCGGCTTTCTCCGCCGCGCAGCTACACGCTGGTGCTCTGCCTGGTCGACAGGACCTTTATGCATCTAGAAGGGGAGTCAGCTGATCCGGCGATCAGCTGACTCTAGCTATGCTCCGGATTGGCTGAGTGACTGGGGCGGCGGTGTGGAGCGCTTGCAGAATATATAGGACAGGTCATTCAGTTGCTCCGCGTCTGTTGTTGCAAATGCTACGAGTTAGCACTCAGACCTAGTCAGATCCCAAAGTGTGCCATTACCAGCTGGAGCTGGGGATCCACACTTAGCCAGATTCTGTTGATAGCTTAAAGTACTAATTGAATTGTATTATTTGTTATGACCTTCTGCTAGCTTGACTACTCTTCTGTTTACTGATCCTGTACCTTTGTCTATCTGATATAGTTGCCGACTCTGCCTGAAATACTACTCTGATCTAGCTTTCTGTCTCTGTACCGTATTTGTCCGCTCGTTGCCAAACCTGCTTGTCTGACTCTTCTATCCTCAAAAGTGAGCCTAGTCACTGGTGAGGAATTCTTTGCCAGTATCACCTGCTTTGTCTGGTGAATACTAGCTGCAGTACTATCTGAATCACCTGCTCCTCAGGTGGTCAGTAGCTGCAGTACTGTCTGAATCACCTGCTCCTCAGGAGATTAGTAGCTGCAGTACTATCGGAATCACCTGCTCCTCAGGCGGTCAGTAGCTGCAGTGCAGTCTGAATCACCTGCTTCTCAGGAGATTACTAGCTGCAGTTCTATCTGAATCACCTGCTCCTCAGGTAGTCAGTAGCTGCAGTACAGTCTGAATCACCTGCTCCTCAGGTGAATAGTCACTACCGTATTATCACCTCTACCTGCCCCTCAGGTAATAGTGACTACAGTACAGTCTGAATCACCCACTCATTGGGTGATCAGTACACTCGTTGTTAGTATAGTTCCACCCGCTCCTCGGGTGAACTATCTTACTATTGCATGTATCTCCAGCTTGCTGGAGTTTGTATTCCTGTGTTACATAGATATATTCATATCTCCCAGCCCCGCTGGGAATAGCGAGTATCTCTATCATTACTGTTGCACCAAACACATGCCCTCACATTGGTTATCCTGGTCCTGGCTATACCAGTATTATTGGTGATTTTGCAGATCACACATAATCAGGTATAGCGTCTGTATTATTGGTGATACTGCAGATCACAAATAATCAGAGAAATCTGTTCTTGCTGACACCAGTCGTTACAGAAAATAAGATCGGACCTGTCTGAAATCATCTATTAAACCATCTATCTGCCAAAATATCTCATAGTGTATTCCCAGCATTACTCCTACATCTCTAAACCATACTAATTGACCTTAGACTATGATAGGTAGATTAGACTAGGACCTAGAACAAATAGGGTTACCAGAAAGTGCTCACTTTATTTATTTATTTTTTTACTTCATTTGTATATCCCCTTGAACATTGGTCACAGGAGATTCTGTTGGCTCAGGGAACACATGATCCCCTGTAAGTAGAGTTGTCCTGAACGGTTCGCACGCAAACTTATTGCCCCGAACATCGCTGGTTCGCGTTCGCGATCGAATGCAAACTTAATGCGAGTTCGACCCGCCCCCTATACTACATCATTGGGCTAAACTTTGATCCTCTACATCACAGTCAGCAGACACATGGCAGCCAATCAGGCTGCACTCCCTCCTGGAGCCCCGCCCTTATATAAGGCAGCAGCATCGGCCATGATCTCACTCTGTCTGATGCTGTAGTGAGGGAAGGGAGAGGAACCTGCTGCAGAGATAGGGACAGCTTAGTTAGGCTCTTGTAGCTTGCTCCTAGCTGATATTTGTTGTTGAAAAGCACTACAAAAGAGCTCTTTTCAGAGCTAATGTTCTTGTGAAGGTTTTTTTTTTGTGTGTGCCACTGACCAATATTGTCAGTTTATAGTTGACTATTTAACACAGGACACCTCATCTTCCTCAGCTTCCGCACGGAAGCGTGACATATCTTCCTCCTCCTGCTCTGATTCTGGCACCCCACTTAACACTTTGTCAGCAGCCATCACCAAAGTGCCATCATCCCACGGCTCAGTGGTGTGGAACATTTTTTGTATGTCTGCCTCAGATGAGAGCAATGCCATCTGTTCTCTTTGCCACCGAAAATTGAGCTGTGGAAAGACCAAGACCCGCATAGGGACAACTATCTTATGAAGGCACATGACAAACTGCAATGGGATGACCACATGAGGAAAAGCAGCACACAAAAGCAAAGCCACACACCACAGTGGAAGATACCAGGACGCAATTATTTCTCAAAAAAGGCAATACCCAAACTGAACCGTGATGTTGAAAGGGAAGTGGTGTCATCTCTGGCACACAGCGTTAGGTCAAGGGTCCATCTGACCACGGATGGATGGTCTGCAAAGCACGGTCAGGCCTACCCAAAGACTAAGGCAGTCCCCACACACAGCATCTCTGCCTGCATGCCGTGTGACTGCCTTCTCCGCCATCACCAACAGGGTCCAGGACTCCAGGTGGATTCATGAATTTTTAAGGCCACTGCTAGCAGCGGCCGCTAACAAAAACAATAATCATTTTTTCTGGTGCGTGTACATGCCTGCCTAATTATTCTGGCTGCACTGTGGCTGCAACAACAAAACAAAAGGCATGTACATGTGCCCATTCCCCTTCGTGATCATTACCTTGCCGCGGTGAAGGGGCTTGCGTATCACAATGAAGCAATGACCGCCAGCTATATGAATGTGTTGGGGGGCACACCTGACCCAAGATAATAAGGTCTTTACTTCATTGTGGACAGACCAAATTCGATCAGCTGGACACTCAGTCACTCTTGTTCTGTCATTGAGCTACCGCAGCCCGACCATATGGGTTTGAAAACCGCCATCGCCTGCACTCTCGCCATGGTGCGCACCAGTCCAGAACGGCCATCACTACTTAAACAGCTGTTTGCGGTGCGTTACATCGTGAGTTGGGTCTGTCAGTGTGAAGCAGTACACTACTTACACTACCTGATCCATGTCTACACACGCAAGATGTTTTCAAGCACTTTAGACCTCCAATTTAGCAATGCAATGTGATTTCTGCCCTTAAACCCTGCTGTGCTTCAAATGAGGATTTTTCCCCTGGACTTTTGGCACGTATCCCACTCCGCCATGCCCCCCTACAGGTGTTAGACCCCTTGAAGCATCCTTTCCATCACTTTTGTGGCCACAATTAGTGTTTGTAGTTTTGAAAGTTCGCCTGCCCATTGAAGTCTATGGCGGTTCACGAAGTTTGCCGGTTCACAAACTTTTGCGGAAGTTCACATTCGAGGTTCGCGAACCTAAAATCGGAGGTTCGAGACAACTCTACCGTAAGTGCCGCCAGGAACAAGCAGTGGGGCGTGCGCACTTGTCGCAGCAACACTATATGTGTCCAGATAGCCCAGCACTGCTCCTATCTGGACGACTATAGTGAGCGCAGCAGTAGTGCTTGGGTTACCTCCTCCAATGTCAGGTCCTTGCTGTGCTCCTGCTGTAGCCACTAGTTTGCCTTTGCTTTTCTCTCAGTCCTACTTTCCCTGCTTGTTGCATGATGTCACACAACATGCAGATGACCAAGAGAGAGGTAGAAGAGACAAAGTGAGAGAGGTTGTCTCATGCGTCTCATACAATTGTTGCCGCGGTCATGTGGCTTTCAGTGTGCGGGGGGGGGGGGGGGGAGACAAGTTGTTAGACTGTGCCAAACACACATCTCTTCACAGAATGGAGTCCCTTTTGTAGATAAACTATTCTGCTGTTCGAGGCCATCAGCGCTTTTATGGGACACCCATTCTAAGGTAAAGCTAGGGAAATGGTCCTATAATTTTTTTTTACTGCAGCCTTCTTTTATTACAAATTCCCTTCTATTTATAAATGGCATTCTGCAAATGCAATACTTTTATAGTTGTCCTTTAAATATATATATTTAAGTACATTTGCAGTTGATTGTTGGGACAACTCAGTTTGTGTGCCCCGTGTGATATGGCTCATAGGATAAAGTAACAGAAGTGATAGTACACATTGTACATGGTGTACTGGTTCCCTCACATAGAACCACTTTCATGTTTTTCTGTTTAAAACAAATACCCTACAGTGTGGAGATGATTCTACAGCTTAAAGTGGATCCGAGATTAACGTTTACACATTTCATAATTGTGCTCCTTACGTATATTTTATAGGGCATTCTTCAAGCCAATTTTTTTGTTTTTGTTTTAATGCCCTTTTGTTTTAACGCCTCCAGCGTCTAGGCATTCTTAGTAGCAAGTGCTCAATCTGGGGAGGTGGAGACGTTACTAGCCAGTGCTGAGCTTACAAGAGCTACTGAGAGAGGAGGAGAGGATAGTGGAGTTTTCACAGGCTGAGGGGTGGATATACAGTGCAGCTTGGCTGTGTAATGATGACAACAAGCAGAATATAGCTGCTCTTGTTTGATCACAGGAATAAATAATCATATACTATTGAAGCTGTTTGCAGCTAGATTTACTGTGTAAACCATCTAAACTGTTGATAAGATATATAGACAAGTTACTTGCTATAGTTAGTTTTTCATCTTGGATCCATTTTAATATACAGATACAGATTTTATAGTTATGTGCACAAAAAAAAAATATATCAACTGCTTTTGGCTTAGATGAGCTAAATGTCTTGCTCTTCTTGGGTCTTAGAAGATTACCTTGCTAGGATCACTTTTTGCTTTTCAATAATTAAGCTCAGAAAGAACCTTGGAAAGATTTATTTCTGCTGGTGTAGTCAGAATGTTTTAGGGTACCAGACATTTAAGTAATATTTATTGTGGGTTAACTGTGTTCTTAAGTTATGTAGCATACTGGAATTCTAAAAAAAAGTGTTGTCACTTGTCTATTATGTGTAATTATCTGGTACTGTATGTATTATATAGTACTGCTATATATTTTTTGTGATATTTAATGTATATGTACTTATTTATCTTCAGAGTGTTTGCGAAGAAGCTTTAAAAAGAGGACCCCAAGCTGGATTTCAGCTGGATGGCGTTGTCTTTGGAGCAGAAGATTTCAGAGCAAGTATAGGTATATATATGTGATGTGTTTTTTTTCCCCTTCAGTTTACATATTTTACTGTGGTCCTACCACAGTATTTTCCATTCAATAAAACAATTGCATCTGTGAGTGGAATAAAGAGGCTTCCATCTTCATTTTATAACAATGCCACATGCCTGACTCCTGTGCTGATGTATGCTCTGGCCCTGTAGGAGCATGCAGATCAAATGCTTTGACTCTGGTCTGACTCCACTGGCGGCTTGCTTGTTTCAGGTGTGACTCAAACAACCCAAGCTCAAAGCATTACAGCCAGGCAACTGGCATTGCTTATAAGAGAATGAAGATGGCAGACTCCATAGTCCTCTCACTTCAGCTTCTCTTTAATTGCAATCTTTTTCAGTTAAATACAATTGTTTTATGAATTGGTTATATTAGAAATGTTTGCATACAATGAATGGAGCATATTGTTTTAAAAAAAAGTCAAACAATTACTTTAGATTCTTTAAAAAAAAATAAAATTAAACTACAGTTTAAGAAGACCATGTTCAAATCTTTGTGTGCAGCTAGAATTTGGCATGGGAGACTGTAAGACACACAATGGAGTTTGCAATGCAGCTGTACTCCTCATATATTTTCCGAGTATGTTATTAGTTTGAATGTATCACTGTAGTTTCTGTCACTGAAAGAGTTTCATTATCCTACTAGTATAGACACATAAATGCTAAGGCCAAGAAACACACAGGCATATATTTCACATTATTTGTTCAAAGATATTCGTAAATGTAAAAGCAAGTGTGTAGCAAGACTCTGCTGGTCTGTCTTTGCTCCAGGACCTTATGCATTGCATACTATGGATATTAGATTATACTGTAATTATTATATTAGGCCTGGGACCCACTTGCAGCATTTTTGCCAGCGTTTACGTTTTGAAAAATGGTCACTTGAATAAGACTCATGGCAAACATTTTGAAAAATCTATGCAATTTTTCTGTGGTTCCATCATGATCGCCCACCTAGAACACGGGAGGCCACAACAACAGCTACTTAGAAAGATTGGATGGACTTCTGTACTGGAGATAGGGTAAGTATTTGGGTCTCCCACATGAGCCCTGTTAACACAGCGCAGGAGATTTGGGTGCAGCCAGCGCCACCATAGGCCATAATAGGAATTGCAGCTATAACTCAGTAAGTAATTTGGGCACTGTCGAAAGACGGAGCTCAAATTACTTTTAAAACGCTGCAATTTGGCAATAGCTGTAAGCCAAATTACATAATTCCCCACCATCCACGGCGACCCGGAGGGGGGATAGTAATTAGTGCCGCCGGTACTTGTGCAGGAGCCCAAATCCCCGGCGGCTATTTCATAGGTATGCCTCCCACACAGCTCTAAGCCCCCTTGCAGTCGCAGTGGCTTTTCCCCTACAATAAATCCTCTGAATGATGATAATTATAAAAGATATTCTAATCTCTTTCCATATTTTTATTATAAATATATTCCTTGAATTGTCATTAAGGCATAACTTGGGAATACTTTTAGAATCAGAAGACATGGGCGAATTCTACTCATCAACAACAACAACAACACTTCCTTTGTTTGTGCGTCTCAGGGTGTTTTCAGAAGATAATGACTTCTTTGGTGAAGAGCAGTAAATGTTAACAATTTTAAGTGACTGCTTGACCCCTTTATGCCTGCTTCGATGTTGTTCAGTCGCTATTCAGTCATGTCCAACTCTTTGTGACCCCATGCTTATGCCTGCTTATGCTTATGCCTGCTGTGCTTGTGTACATATTTTCGCTCTCAAAGAACCTTAGAGGTAGATGTAACCATTTAGTGACTAAATTAAGTGTTCGATGATTCTTATAAATGTATAAGCCCTGTAAGTGAGGTCATTTTCAGAATTTTCAGAAAGCGACGTGGTAATACTATAAAATAGAAACCGTGCATTCTGCAGCACCAGTCGGCAATGGGAGATGCGCACTAGTAAAACTGTTTAATATGGTGTTTTTGTTGAGATGAGAGCAATTCACAAAGAAAAGAGATTACAAAAATATTTCCAAACCTCTATGCCTACATGTCTTTTAGACAACCTAAAGCTTAAAATCAATCTAAGTCCACAGAACGTTCAAAATGCATTAGGGAATAATACATCTCCTTGTCAGAAAAGAAGCTGTGAAATATGCACACACATATATACCACCGACATGGTGTTGGTACCTCAAACCCATGATGTCCAGGTCACATCTTCCCATCAATTCCCCAGTGTGGGTTATCTTATTATACTTGAGCTGTGGTGCACCACAGGACTATGTTGGTGAGACAGGATAACCACAACACCAGTGGATAAACTCGCATCAATTTGATATTAATAGCAGCAATGATGCAGCTGATCACAGTGTAGAGGAGTAGAGTCTTCGTTCTGAGGGGGGACTTTTGGGATGGTAGGTGAGCATAAAGAAATCCGTAAATACGTTTTTTTAAAAATTTGTACATAATACAATGTGTTTGAAATGTAGATAAAAGTTTCATGTGCCTTTGTTAATCGTCTTTTATGAGCAGCAGAAAAGTTTGCCCCTTCTTTACAGATAAAAGACATAAGACAGCTTTTCACACCTCAGCTTTATAAGCTCACTTGCAAATAGCTTCATGATGCCATTGTTCTATGCTTCTGCCCCTTACCCAATATCTCTCAGCCTGGAAATTAGTGTCTCCTCTGATTTTTTTTTTCACTTGTTTGTATAAACTCTTGCCCGAGGAAGAGAACTGAATTTTCCTAGAATCTTGCAAATTCTATTTAGTTTATAAATAAAAATAAATATACGTTTTTTTAGTACCTAAAACTTAATACAGCAAATTTTCAATTTATGCCAGGGCTACAGTCTAGGAAGGGAAATGTAAAACTATTTTTTTTTTCAGTTCACATTTTCATTTTCAAATCTTGGGTAAACCGTTTTATTGCCAAATTTTGGGTAAACAGTTCAGCATATGTATAGAGTCTACAGCTGGATAGCATACTTTTTAAGGCTGTTGCCTTTAAAGTAAACCTGAGATAACAAGAAAGAACAAAATGTATACATACCTGAGGCTTCTTCCAGCCCTCTTCAGGCTAATTGTTCCCTCACCATCCTCCTCCGCCTCCTGGATCGTTTTGTAGAAGCCCTGGTATCCTCCGGTAGAAGCCCGATATTTGGGAATTAGGGGTTACATGGAAGAGAAGATTTGGCAGTAAAGCCATCAAGTTCTAGGAATTTTGTATTGAAATGGTTTATGGTTCTTCTACAATTTAACATAATTGAAACAATAAATCCTCATTTAAAACAAAGTTATCTGTTATACTTGTGGTCCATATGCATATTTTGGCCATATAGAAAGGAATGATGGGGCCTACGAGAACTATTTCAGCTCTGTCTACCAACACAGGTCACATTGAAGGTCTGCTTGTATGGAGAGTCTCTGTAATGTGCTACCAGCACATATCTAAACTGCAATGCAAATGTAGAGTACAAAATCTCAGAATCTCTGTAGGATACTAAATCTATCTGTGTAGAACACAGGTGTCTAACTCCAGGCCTGGAGGGCCAGATCCATGCCAGTGTTTAGGATGGACAGAGAAAGAGAGAAATATGTTCTAGTTGATGGACCACACCTTTCCTGATTCAGACCCATTAATTCATTTGAGCTGTGTCAAAAATGTGTGAGGACCTTGGCCCACCTAGGACTAATTTGACATCCCTGGTGTAGAATAAATAACCTCAGAAAGTTTGTGTAGAGAAACATACCTCTGAATGTTTAATGCCTGGTACACACCATGCAATTTTTTGTCAGATCAACAGATCGAATCGATAATTTCCAACAGGTCCCATCTGAGTTCCAATTGTTTCTATGATTGATTTTCTGATCACCGGACCTGTCGGAAACTATCAATTTGACCTGTTGATCTGAGGGGAAATTACATGGTGTGTACCAGGTATAATACTGCTCAACACTGGAGTTGTATGAGAGACTATACCTGATGCTGGGTACACACGTTGAGATTTCCCGCTCGATTCGCGGGATCGAACGGTTCGATTCAATTATTTCAAACATGCTCGATTGGCTTTCGATCTTTTTTTTAATTTTAAGTATGCAAAATCGACGGCAGGAACGATCGAAATCTGATCGAGCATGTTTGGACTAATCGAATCGAACCGCGAATCAAACGGGAAATCTCAACGTGTGTACCCAGCATTAGGAGTGCTATTTTTCATAGGACATCTAGGCCCATATGCAATTCACTTTTTCACCTGAGTTTTCTCCTAGGAGATAATTTTTCATCTTCAATTTGAAATAACTTTCCACCACGTTTCAACTAAAAAAAGTACTAAAAGGTAGGGGAAAGTACTATCAAAATTATTTTGAGTATTTTCTTGCTTTCTGGTGGCTTAAAAGGCATTCTTTTGACAAATTAAAAAATATCACCTAGGAGAAAACTCAGGTGAAAATGTGAATTGCATATGGGCCCTAATTCCATGAAACAAGTGCTGTAATATGATGGGAGAAAGGCTTAAAGGACAACCGAAACAAAAGGAATATGGAGACTGCCATGTTTATTTCCTTAGAATAAATCTCGCTTCAGAGCTCATAGTTAGCAGGGGCACGTGTGCCCCTGCTAAACCGCCACTATCGCGCCGCTAAACAGGGGTCCCTCACCTCACAAATCCCCTCCGAGCAGCCGGGGATCTCTTCCTGGTTGAGGCAGGGCTAACCGCCGCAGCCCTGCCCCACGCGCATCTGTCAGCGCGTATCTCCGCCTCTCCCCCGCCCCTCTCAGTCTTCCTTCACTGAGAGGGGCGGGGGAGAGGCGGCTATGCGCCGCTGATAGACGCGACTAGAGGCAGGGCTGCAGCCGTTAGCCCTGCCTCTAGGAGCAGCAAAATCTACGACCAATTTGGTCGTTGATTTTGCGGGGGGGGGGGGTGGGGGTGAAGGGACCCCCGTTTAGCCGCGGGATAGCGGTGTTTTAGCAGAGGCACACGTGCCCCTGCTAACTATGAGCTCTGAAGCGGGAATTATTCTCGCTTCAGTGTCTCTTTAAAGAAAACCTGAACTGAAACTTAAAAGTCAAAAAAAGCATACACAAGTCATACTTACCTTCCATGTAGTCTACTCCTCAGTGTCTTTCTCCTGTCCCGCGTCCTGTTTGTTCACTGTGATCAAGGGAATTTTCCGTCCTCCATTTTGAAAATAGCCATTACCCATAACAGCTTTCTGGTCAGCACACAGTTAAACTGTAACATCGCCCACTTGAGCCATAGGGAAACATGGACATTACCAGCTACATCAGTTTTCCTCTCAGCTATAACTGACAGCAACTGATATTTTACTGACAGCAACTGATATATTTCAGATCTGACAAAATATTGTCAGAACTGGAAGGGATTATTGTCAGAAGAAAATGGTGAGCTTCTGAGAGGAACTGATGGCAAGGTCACTATGCAATGTGCATTTGAAGTTACCTCATGTGTTTATTTTAAATATTTTTACTCAGTACAGGTTCTCTTTAAGCAATACCAGTTGCCTGGCTATCCAGCTGATCCTCTGCCTCTAATACTTTTAGCCATAAATCCTGAACAAGCATCCAGCAAATCAGGTGTTTCTGACATTATTGTCAGATCTGACAAGATTAGCCACCCGCTTGTTTCTGGTGTTATTCAAACACTACTGCAGATCAGCAGGACTACCAGGCAACTAGTATTGTTTAAAATGAAATAAATATGGCAGACTCCATAGTATTCTCACTACAGTTGTCCTTTAAATCACATGGATAGTTAAATGTATGTTTACCTTGTCATTTAGCCACCCATCAGGCAGGTATTGTCTGTAACTTGTTTGCTGGGTTTGTTAACTTTGCAGTTGAGGTAGGTTTCATCTGCTTAACCCACTCTTGCATGCCATGCATTTGAGTACTGTCCTTTACAGGCACCATGCAACAGACATTCATATCCACTTCCTAATTCATGGGAACAGTAAAGACAGAAACAACGTCTGACAGGCCGTAAACATATGAGACCTTTTGTGGCTGTCACTATTCCTTTTGTTTCCCCTTGAATAGAAATGTTCTCCACCAAATAGAATTGTTATGTACAGTACCACGTAGGTGCCATGTCTTTTATGGGCAAATTGTTCTGAAACTGATTCATAGAATTTGTGTCATTGGTTAACCTATTGCGGACCGCCGCAGTATAAATCTACGGCGGGCAGGGGGCGCTGCGATTCTGACCGGACGTAATCTCTACGTCCCATTGACCGCGCGCCCCCGCCCGTCCCCGCCGCTGTCCGCGCTCGATCTGCAACGAAATAAGCTGCCCTGCCGCCTCTATGACGGCAGAGCACTATGAGCTGGGCAGGAGCCGTTTTCATTTGCTCCTGGCCCTGTCATTCATGTAAGCCGTTCCCATTGGCTTACATGGAGTGACAGGGTCAGGAGCCAATGAAAGCGGCTCCTGACCGGCGCACAGCGCTCTGCCGTCATACCGACGGCAGAGAGAGCAGCCTGTGGCGGGGATAGAGCAGCGTGACCGTCGGGAGCGGCGGATTTTGCGGCGATTCGTCGGGAAGCGGCGCTTTACTGGACCAGCACCCTCTGGTCCTTAAGGGGGCAGAGGGTGCTGGTCCCGAAGTGGTTAAAGATTGTAGCAATGGCATTGTTCAAAAACTGTGTATTAGTAATATGTAAAAGGCCACAACAGCACCTTGCCTCTCCTACCTATAACATTCTATAAGTCCCTATAGACGGTAGATGACTATCAAGTACAGATGAATGACAATTGATAGACCACATATATAGAATACTGCTGATATAGTTATAATTTGTAGGGTTGATAGGCTGCTTGGCAATTAAGTAGAATAGCTGAGTAAGTAAACCTGTCATATTAAGTGAATTTTGCTGTTAATGGACCTGCTGTCTATATGAGAAATAATTGTATGAAATTGTGGAGATAGTGATCATTGTACAGGAATGATGGACTAAACTGTGAACCCAGGAAACATACATACACTTAGGTACATTATCCAAAGCCCCTGCTGATCCGTCTCAGTTTATAATATAATTAGTGAGTGTTGGCTTGCTATACTGTATTCCTCTTTTGTTCTAATTCAAGTAATGGTGAGCACACTCACAGAACCACAGCTGTGATGTGTCATGTCCCTAGGAGATGTCTATAACTAGCCGTTATCATTGTCAAAACATCAGTCAATGTACTCTTGTAATGAATGTGTGTGTGTGTGTGTGTGTGTATGTATGTGTGTGCGTGTGTGTACAGTAGTGTATTGAAAGGTTATGAATGCTTTCAACTTTCAAGCTTAATAAATCTTGTCCATACCTTTATATGAGAGTGAACTATGACCAAAACCCAAACGTAGATTATAAAAACCTATTTAACAAATGAAATGAAAATTATTATAATTGGCCATGTATTTATTGAAAAAGAAATTATCCAATAGCATAGTGTGTGTGTGTGTGTGTGTGTGTGTGTGCGTGCGTGCGTGCGTGCGTGTTAAAAGTAAGTGAATCGTACTTATTTTTTATTGGAAAATTTGCACAGTGCAGATCAAATCATATTTTATACCTCAAGCACGTTTGGATCATGTAGTCAGTACATATTTTAGATATTTCAGTAAAATTAAACAGTGTTGTTATGGATAACAACATGTCATACCACAAACAAAAACAAAAAACAGAGATTTTTTTTTCTACAGACTCTTTCACCCATAGTTGATTGAAATGCCCAGAAATTTTTTTTTAATGCTCAGCTAATTAAAATGATTACATTTGATAACAGGATTTATCCATCTCTATGTCTGAATTGTTGCTATTATATCCTTCACCACACAGTTATTAGTTGCATTGAGTAAACACAACTGTGTTTTCATAGGTTACAAGCCATAAAAATGTGTTTATTTTAAAGGAGTGATTCTTGTTACTACTGTATAAGTATTAATAATGCTAATGGACCACAAGAGATTAGTGACCTGTTAAATTCCATGCATGTGTGATCTTTTGTTTCAACATTTAAGGTTCAACAAGCAGTAGAGATACTCATGATGTCCTGTATGCCAGGCAGAAGATCATCGTTGTAGCCAAAGCATTTGGACTACAAGCCATTGACCTTGTTTACATTGACTACAAAGATGGAGATGGACTTCAGAAACAGGCAAGGGAAGGAGCTCTGATGGGTTTTACTGGTATGTATTATTATTTCTGCATGTATGTTTAATTCTTATATGGAACAGGTTAGTAATATAAACAATGTCAATCTTAAATAGAATGTAGCACCCTGAGTGTTCAAAACATATTCTGGAGCTATATACAGTATATGATCAGGCTCACTTTTTAATGTAAAATATATATTTCATGTTGTCAAGCACACCTGAAGCGGAATGTATAACCAAATACGGGTATCGAAAGTTATATTATTAACATTTCTAGAATCGTGCTGGACAATTGTTTTTTTCCAAAGCCTCAACTGACCCTAGTGGCAGTGGCGCAGCTTACGAGCTCTGGACCCCAGTGGGAGTTTCACATTGGGCCGACTCAAGCACTCTATACATAACAATTTATATGGATGACCAAAACCTGCCAAGGCAGTGTCAGAGAGGTGTAAGCTGGGGAGGAGAGCAGTATAATAATGGTTACAACTAATCAAAGCAAATTTAGAGGTGATCATTATCAGCATAACCCCAATAGAGAGCTTATAAAGTGGTTTAAGGAGGGCCCCTGTCCTCCAGTGTCCTCCCCCTGCATCCCCTATTGCTACACCACTGCCTACTGGTCCCTACCCCACCCCTGACCACAGTGGAGCAAAGTTTGCAGAACGTAATTATTCAGGCATTTGTTTTAGTTATGTGATCCACTTCAGAATTGCTTAAAATGTTGCTCTGAATATACAAATTATACCTAAAATGCATAGCAGTTGATATTTTGAAAAGTGTGTGTATATATATATATATGTATATATATATAGATATATATATATATATATATTATATACCTTTTCACATACCTTTTCCACCTGCACTGTGAATGAATGCTTACATGGTGTGTTCAATAAAAACATGGAAACATTTAATTACGTGTGTGGAATTAGTTTAAAGTGGATCCGAAATAAACTTTTACTCATTGCACAATTGTTTTCCTTTCATATAGTTTATAGGGCATTCCTCAAGCCAAATACTTTTTTGTTTTAATACTCTAATTCAGGGCTGTGGAGTTGGTACAAAAATCTTCCGACTCCGACTCCTCAGTTTATGAAACCACCGACTCCGACTCCAACTCTGACTCCGGGTACCCAAAATTGCTCCGACTCCTCGACTCTGACTCCAACTCCGACTCCACAGCCCTGCTCTAATTCCCTATAGACTAAACATAGATCTAAACTTTAGATAAGATATATAGACAAGTTACTTGTTATAGTTAGTTTTTCATCTCGGATTCGCTTTAAGTAGACCGTGAGTGTCTATTGTTGTGACTTATGGTGGGCATACACGCTGCGTTTCTTTCCTATCAATCGAGCCGCTGATGGGCTCGATTGATAATATCCGAAAGGTCCGATCACGAATGGATCAATTCCCCGCTCGATTACCGCCCGCGGACAATGGCAGGGAATCGAGCGGAAGATTGGCGGGGACGAGCGGTAATCGATTCGGGCGGATGCGCGGGTACGCGGCGGGAGTCGATCCGGCGGCTAATCGAGCCACCGGATCGCACCGTGTATGCCCACCATTAGATGAAGGTCAGATCACATTTTATGACTAATTTGTGCAGAAATCCATATAATATATAATGCCAAAGGGTTCACATACGTTTTATTGCTACTGAATATATTGTGTATACTGTGTGTGTGTGCGCTGCTAGATTTGGACGCAGCCAGCGCCGCCATGGACCAGGGCCGGGCCGAGGCATAGGCTGGAGAGGCACCAGACTCAGGGCGCAGTGTAGGAGGGGGCGCAGAATTCATTCAGCTGTCATTCCTAATTATGTTTGAAGCAGAAAGAAATAAGAAAATGGGATACATGGCAGTGACTGCAAGCCAGATAACTAGATATTAAGGTGTTGGGGAGGTTGTGGGCCCTGTGGCGCATCTTAGTCTAATAGCAATCCGTGTGTGATGGCTGGGGTGGCAGGGTTGGAGGGGCGCACTTTGGTGTTTCAGCCATGGGTGCTGGAGGACCTTGTCCCGGCTCTGATCCAAAGTATTTGTAAAGATGCAGTCCAAATCATTGAATGATTCCACAACTGGTAGCTCTACACGATTGTATGGATCAATTACTCACCTAGCGGTCAGCCATCAACCAAACATTGTGTTCTATGTGCAGAACCCTTCTCAAGGCAGTAAACCACCAAATACTATCCATCTTTCTTGAGAAGAGTTCTACACATAACTCAGATTAGTGTTTGCTTAGTGGCAGAGGCGAGAGAAGGTGTTCAGGAGGGGGCGCACAACTCTCATTCCCTATTGTGTTTGAAGCAGAGAGAAATAAAAGGCGATACATGGCAGTGACTGCAAGCCAGATAACTATTAAGGTACTGGGGGGGAGGGTTTAGGGCACCTCTTGGTCTAATAGCAATCAGTGTGTGACAGCTGGGGTGGGAGGGATGGAGGGGCGCGCTTTGGTGTCTCAGCCTTGGGTGCTGGAGGACCTTGTCCCGGCTCTGCCATGGACTATAATGGGAATCAGTCTATATTATTATTATTATTATTATTATTTAGTATTTATATAGCGCCGACATATTACGCAGCGCTGTACAGTGTATATATATATCTTGTCACTAACTGTCCCTCAAAGGAGCTCACAATCTAATCCCTACCATTGCCATATGTCTATATTATGAAGTGTAAGTACTGTAGTCTAGGGCCAATTTTAGAGGGAACCAATTTACGTATCTGTATGTTTTTGGAATGTGGGAGGAAACCGGAGTGCTCGGAGGAAACCCACGCAGACACGGAGAGAACATACAAACTATTTGCAGATAGTGCCCTGGCTGGGATTCAAACCAGGGACCCAGAGCTGCAAGGCAAGAGAGCTAACCACTATGCCGCTCAGTGAGTAGCGTCGGCGTCGTCAGAAGACGGAGCCGAGGTTGCTTAAAAATCACAATAATTCAGCTTCCAGCAATAGCTGGAAGCCGAATTATTTCATTCCCTACCATCCATGGTGGCCTCGAGGGGGAATAGTAATTAAAACGGCCCGGACTTGTGCAGAAGCAGGATCAGCCATATACCGGTCTCTTTCCTGCACCCAAGTCTACTGGCGCCGATTTCAAATGTGTGTGTGTGTGACTTTCAAAATGTCAGCGGCTATGCATTTTAGGTATCATTTGTACATTGAAAGCAACATTTATTTTTTATTGCAATACACCAGGGACACTATAATATATTCCTTACATTGCTCTTCAGGAATACAAGTCCGTTTGAGGAAAGCATACCAAATCTTAAATTATTCTAATTGTTTTTCTGGAATGGTCACATTGCTGTAATTTACAAAAGGAAAACCAACCAAAAGAAGAGAACAAACAAGAATGCTTTCCAACAACATTCTAAAAACACTACTACAATTTAATCCAATTTGGTTATCCTATTCCTAAATGCATACTGGTCTTACTGCGCCTCATCCCATATGAATCCCAAATTCAATGCATGTAAATCAGCCTTAAGAGGCTTGCAGTCCCATTAAACTGAAAGACCAGACCTGTAATTCACCTTGTAATTGTGATATAACAAAATGCACCTTTATACTTTCCTTGGTGTATGTATTCAGCTGTAGGGAAAAGTAGAGCAGGCAGGCATACCTGAAAATATGGAACTAGGCTACACATGCAGGATGCTCTGATAGACTAAGTTGAAGTTCAAAGGAAAATTCATAGAAGCTTATGCCAGCATTCCCAGTCATGGTTTCAGCGTGTCAGATGGAGCATTGGGGTACTTTACCATCAATACTTCAAAAAAATAAGTAAATAGAGGACTGGAAGGTTTAGGACATGTAATTCTGTAAAAGATTAACATTTATGTGATTTCATAAATGACGTACAAGACTCCAGTATACTTTCTACACATGTGCAAATGTTCTTTTCATTTATTGTAATTTTGTGGGTTTTGCCCTTTAAAAAGCCAAGGGCATAATAAAGATTTCCGTTCCTATCCACGATACCTATCTCTGTGTATCATTCATGTGAATAGGATCCTGGGTAGCCAATTGGATACACTTATAAAACCTTTGAGTGTTAATTGTTAATCATAATAGTCTTTGAGTTACAATACGCTTACAGTATTAACTTAAAGGGAACCAAAACTGAGAATGATATTGATTTTTTCCTTTTAAAATAATACCAGTTGCCTGGCTCTCCTGCTAATCCTGTGCCTCTAATACTTTTAGCCACAGCACCTGAACAAGCATGCAGATCAGGTGCTCTGACTGAAGTCAGACTGGATTAGCTGCATGCTTGTTTCAGGTGTGTGATATAGCCACTACTGCAGCCAAAGAGATCAGCAGGTATGGCCAGGGAACTGGTATTGTTTAAAAGGAAATATACATATCCCTCTCAGTTTAGGTTCCCTTTAAAGAGAACCCGAGGTGTGTTTAAAGAATGTTATCTGCATACAGAGGCTGGATCTGCCTATACAGCCCAGCCTCTGTTGCTATCCCAAACCCCCCTAAGGTCCCCCTGCACTCTGCAATTCCTCATAAATCACAGCCATGCTGCTGACAAACAGCTTGTCAGAGCTGGCTGTGTTTATCTCTATAGTGTCAGTCTCAGCTGCTCCCCCGCCTCCTGCATAGCTCCGGTCCCTGCCCCCGTCCCTGCCCCCGTCCCTTCCCTCCAATCAGCAGGGAGGGAAGGGATGCAGGCGGGGACTGGAGTTCTGCAGGAGGCGGGGAGAGCAGCAGACTGACACTATAGAGATAAACACAGCCAGCTCTGACAAGCTGTTTGTCAGCAGCGTGGCTGTGATTTATGAGGGATTGCAGAGTGCAGGGGGACCTTAGGGGGGTTTGGGATAGCAACAGAGGCTGGGCTGTATAGGCAGATCCATCCTCTGTATACAGATAATATTCTTCAAACCCACCTCGGTTCTCTTTAAAATGTTTATTTCAGAGCTAAGCCATCCTGGTCAATACAGGCCTGTATGGGGTTAGGATGGAGGTATACAATATATTCTCCTTCCAAACCATAATAATGTGCAATTAAAGTGGGGAGAAGGGTAAGAATTCTCTCTTTACATTCTGTTGCATTGAAATTGAACATGCTTAAACGAGTCCTGTAGATAAAAACTAGATCTTGTTAACCTTGTAATCCCCGCTGTGGAAAATGATTCATTTTGTGTGTAGTGTGAACTTAGAGATGAGCATAATGACTTAATTACGATTTCGCGAAATTTTGCGTAATTAGTGTAATTACGATTATGGCCGTAAGTACATAATCGTAATGAAGAAGGATTTCGCGAAATTCCGCGTAAGCGTAATTTTCGCGTAATTTTCGCATTACAGTGGGTATCGCGAAATTACGTTTGCCTTGCATGCAACCATTTGTAAGCGTAGTTACATAACGTAATTTTGCAATAGTTCATATTACTGTAAGCGTTAATTTTCGCGTCGTTTTCGCGTTACGGAATGCTATTTCGCATATAAAATTCGCCATGTAGTGATATTTCGCATCAAAATTCGCCATGCAGACGAAAATGCCTTTGGCGAAAATTCGCGAGCAACACTGCTAACAAGTAATTATGAAATTCGCGAAATTATGAAGAAATGCGAAATTACATTATGGTTTAACGCGAAATTACGTTATGGTTTAACGCGAAATTACGTTATGAACGAAACGCGAAATTACACGTTGAAAATTACGCTTACGGTATTTTCAATTACGATTTTAATGGCAATTACGCTACCATAATTTCGCATCGTAATAGCAAATTTCGCATGCGTAATTATAGTAAGGCGAAATTTCGAAAATTTCGGCTCCACCTGTGCCTAAGTATAGTTTTATAGTTTAGACTGCATGCATGGAACTCATGTACAGTCCTGGCCAAAAGTTTTGAGACTGTCAAAAATATTGGAAATTAGAAACGTTGGTGCTTAGTTTTTATAATAGCAATTTGCATATACTCCAGAATGTTATGAAGAGTGTTCAGATGAATTGCATTGTCCTTCTTTGCCATGAAAATTAACTGAATCCCCCAAAAAAACCTTTCCACTGCATTGTATTGCTGTCATTAAAGGACCTGCTGAGATCATTTCAGTAATCGTCTTGTTAACTAAGGTGAGAATGTTGACGAGCACAAGGCTGGAGGTCATTATGTCAGGTTGATTGGGTTAGAATGGCAGACTTGACATGTTAAAAGGAGGGTGATGCTTGAAATCATTGATCTTCCATTTGTAAACTCGGTGACCAGCAAAGAAACGCATGCAGCCATCATTGCCTTGCATAAAAATGGCTTCACAGGCAAGCATATTGTGGCTACTAAGATTGCACCTAAATCAACAATTTATAGGATCATCAAGAACTTTAAGGAAAGAGGTTCATTTCTTGTTAAGAAGGCTTCAGGGCGTCCAAGAAAGTCCAGCAAGCACCAGGATCGTCTCCTAAAGAGGATTCAGCTGGGGATCGGAGTGCAACCAGTGCAGAGGTTGCTCAGGAATGGCAGCAGGCAGGTGCGAGCGCATCTGCATGCACAGTGAGGCGAAGACTTTTGTAAGATGGCCTGGTGTCAAGAAGGGCAGCAAAGAAGCCACTTCTCTCCCAAAAAAAAACATCAGGGACAGATTGATCTTGTGCAGGAAGTATGGGGAATGGACTGCTGAAGACTGGGGCAAAGTCATATTCTCCAATGAAGCTCCTTTCAGATTGTTTGGCGCATCTGGAAAAAGGCTTATCAGGAGAAGAAAAGGTGAGCGCTACCATCAGTTCTGTGTCATGCCAACAGTAAAGCATCCTGAGACCATTCATATGTAGGGTTGCTTCTCATCCAAGGGAGTGGACTCACTCACAATTTTGCAAAAAACACAGCCATGAATAAAGAATGGTACCAAAACACCCTCCAACAGCAACTTCTTCCAACAACCCAACAACAGTTTGGTGAAGAACACTGCATTTTCCAGCACAATGGAGCACTGTGTCATAAGGCAAAAGTGATAGGCCCGGGGGGTAACAGTAAATTCGGGCGCCTGAGGCAAGTGGACAAATCGGGCGCCGCCATTCACTCCCATAATAAATATCGTTTCATGGACGCCCGACAGGAAAAAAGGGCGCCGGAGAAAAATAACGTTTTATAAGCAGCGCCCGGAGACTTTTACTGTTTTATAACTGCTTCTCATGATTACACATTATTTTATGATTTATAATTTTTTAAACATTATTTTTAAACGAAAAGCAGTACAATCTTTTTTAAAACATTATTTTTAAACGAAAAACAGCACAATATTTTTTTCACACGTTATTAATGCTTATCACAGGGGGGTCTTAGGTTTAGGCACCACCAGGGGGGTCTTAGGTTTAGGCACCAACAGGGGGGTCTTAGGTTTAGGCACCAACAGGGGGGTCTTAGGTTTAGGCACCACCAGGGGGGTCTTAGGTTTAGGCACCAACAGGGGGGTCTTAGGTTTAGGCACCACCAGGGGAGTCTTAGGTTTAGGCACCAACAGGGGGGTCTTAGGTTTAGGCACCAACAGGGGGGTCTTAGGTTTAGGCACCGCCAGGGGGTCTTAGGTTTAGGCACCAACAGGGGGGTCTTAGGTTTAGGCACCACCAGGGGAGTCTTAGGTTTAGGCACCATCAGGGGAGTCTTAGGTTTAGGCACCACCAGGGGGGTCTTAGGTTTAGGCACCAACACGGGGGTCTAGGGGTTAGGGGTAGGTACAGGGAGGGTTACTTACTATTTTTTTTTAAACGTTATTATACGTTTCACTTTTTAAACGGAAGATTAACGTTTTCACAATTGCCAATTTCATGCACATTATTTAATGATTTATAACTTTATAAAACATTATTTTTAAACGAAATATAGTACATTATATTTTTAAACGTTATCCATGTTTATCGTTTAAAACCCCGCGCCCTTTTTTCCCAGCGCCCCTTTTTAACGTACGCGGCCCGGGGACCAAAATGTTGAAATTTTGGGTCCATGGCCTGGAAACTCCCCAGATCGTAATCCCATTGAGAACTTGTGGTCATTCCTCAAGTGGCGGGTGGACAAACAAAAACCAACTAATTCTGAGAAACTCAAAGAAGTGATTATGAAAGAATGGTTGCTATCAGTCAGGATTTGACCCAGAAGTTGATTGAGAGCATGCCCAGTGGAATTGCAGAGGTCCTGAAAAAGAAGGGTCAACACTGCAAATACTGACTCTTTGCATAAATCTCATGTAATTATCAAGAAAAGCCTTTGAAACATATGAAGTGATTATAATTATATTTCAGTACATCACATAAACAACTGAAACAAAGATCTAAAAGCAGTTTAGCAGCAAACTTTGTGAAAACTTATATTTTTGAGTCTCAAAACTTTTGGCCAGGACTGTAGGGTTCATTGCCTAGCTTCTGGTGAGACCAGCTTACTTTTTGAGCCGCAGAACAACACAATTTACCCATGCTCTAGTGTCTTGATGATGTACAAACAATAGTAACATCATGTAGTAAATCCCCTAACCATTTGTTACATGTCATGTTACAAAACTAGGAGAGAACCTCTGAGATTGTTAAACAACCACTATCGTAAAAAATTGTAACATTTAAAATACATGTGTACACATATTTATAATATGTACATTTCTCCCAGAGTAAAATACATTGTAAATTACTTTTCTCCCATGTTGCTATCACTTGCAGCAGGCACTAAAAATCTAGTATTTCATGTATTCTTTACAAAGGCACTTCGTGGAAAGGATCTATACAAATCTGGCTTCCATACTTCATTGCATACTATTTGGCTATTTATGCTACCTGTTTTTGAAAATAAATAAAACCCTAAGAATCCCCCATCAAGAGATGGACTAGTCCAAAGTCTGTCACAAAGTATTGCGACAGGGACATAGGAGAGAATACATTTATAGTGCATTTTACTCTGAAGTAAATGTACATTTTATACATGTGCATACACACGCTTTTTAAATTGTACAATAAGTGTTTCAGCTTGTTTGAAAAATCACTCTAATACAGTTATTGACAGTGATTTGTGGAAATAGTCATCTGAGTCAGTGTTTACTATTTTGTATATTTTCAGAATTCTAGAAATCAGGGTTGTAAAAAGCAAAATAAAGTATCATACTGTGCACGCAATATCATTACCGAAAGCAGTGCATTTCTCTTCAATAATTTTTGCAACAAACAACAAAACTTACACAGGCTTGAGTCTATCTAAAATAAACTGTCTGATGTCCTTGAACAAAGCAATTTTCTTAAGCATGTTTTTAACTCATTCAGAGGGTGGCATCCACTGTAGAAAAGTCATTTCAGGATAATCTCTAAATGTCAAAATAATCCCTGTCTCTAATTATTAACAACACATGCATTAGTTGCACTTATTTGCAAATGCATTAGTAAGCCATTGGAGTATGACAAACATGTGTTGAGTCCATGATTCTACATACATTGAAATAGGTAAACATTTCAGAAACTTGCTAGGTGGCTGCCCATTACTTCCATATTTGAAACAAACCCTGCCATATCCAGTTCCACAGTCCATGACATACAAACTACAAACTACATTTTTCTTATACAAACACTTAATTATATTTTTGGCACTAGATTTTTTTTTAAAGACCTTTTACAACGGTGGTCAAAATGTAGTAACTGAACACTTATGAGTTTATATTCAATTAGCTGAAAGAGAAATTCACAATCCTAAGTTTGACTTAAGAGACAATCTTAAAGGATAAGTACAATAAAGTTTCCAGTGGACATCTGGAAGCCCTAAATACAATAAGAACAGAGGCTGTGCAGCATGAACTTGAAAAACTGACCAAGGACACTAAGCGCTACACAAATTGGAAAAAGAGCACCTCAAAGGACAGGTGCGAGCAAAAAAAAACAAGATCTACTTACCTAGGGCTTCCTCCAGCCCCTGGCAGCCTATCTGTCCCTCACCGCAGCTCCGGTGTCCCGGGATCCCCTCTGTTGCAGATGCCAACCTTACCAGGTCGCATCTTTTGCGCCTGCGGGAGTGTGTGGCCATGCTGCTCGAGATCATGCTCATATGGCCTGGAATGCTCCAGGCCATGTGAGCACGATCGTGTGTGGTGAGGCCGCATGCCACTTGCACAAGCAGAGAATTTGCACAAACGTGAGGGACAGCAAAGGTTGGGAGAGGTTCTAGCAGAATGGACACAAGCTGCAGACTATACCATATGCAGACTCATATGTAGTATCTTCAGACACATCAGGAAATAGGAGCCCATGGTCACCTATATGGCATAGTCCTGAGGATGAAGGAGGAGTGCCTCTGTATTTTCTCCTGCTGATTCTTATAGGGAAGGCAGACTTAATTTCAATCCAGGGTGATCAGAAGATGGCAAAGGAGGGTCAGACAAGAGAGACAGAATTGCACACAAGCACCAGTGCATTGAACCAGTTGCAAGAAGATGATTGTTAGGTAGAGTTCAAATGTAGCCCTGTGATTTTCAAGTGCATTTTTCTATATGCATATTCCTGGGCATTTATGCTGCAAGATGAATGGGGTTTTTTTTATCCATGTGAAAATGTGAATTTTAGTAGAAGTGAGATTTTCCATTGACTTTCATTTCTTTCTTTTTGACTTTCAAAATGCGTCTTTGCAGATTTGGAAAACACACACGGTGGTGTAGTGGTCTCGCCTTGCAGCGCTAGGTCCCTGGTTCAAATCCTATCCAGGGCACTCTGCAAGGAGTTTGTATGTTCTCCCCGTGTCTGTGTGGGTTTCCTTCAGGCGCTCCGGTTTCCTCCCACGTCCCAAAAACATACAGATCAGTCAACTGGATCCCCCCTAAAATTGGCCTTGACTACAGTACTTACACTACATAATACATACATAGACATATGACAGTGGTAGGGAATAGACTGTGAGCTCCTTTGAGGGACAGTTAGTGACTAGACACTATATATATATATATATATATATATATATATATATATATATATATATATACAGTGGAGGAAATAATTATTTGACCCCTCACTGATTTTGTAAGTTTGTCCAATGACAAAGAAATGAAAAGTCTCAGAACAGTATCATTTCAATGGTAGGTTTATTTTAACAGTGGCAGATAGCACATCAAAAGGAAAAAGCATTTCATTGAGTGAAATAAGTTTTTGAACCCCTAACAACCATTAAGAGTCCTGGCTCCCACAGAGTGGTTAGACAGTTCTACTCAATTAGTCACCCTCATTAAGGACACCTGTCTTAACTAATCACCTGTATAAAAGACACCTGTCCACAGAATCAATCAATCAAGCAGACTCCAAACTCTCCAACATGGGAAAGACCAAAGAGCTGTCCAAGGATGTCAGAGACAAAATTGTAGACCTGCACAAGGCTGGAATGGGCTACAAAACCATTAGCAATAAGCTGGGAGAGAAGGTGACAACTGTTGGTGCGATTGTTCGAAAATGGAAAGAGCACAAAATGACCATCAATCGACCTCGCTCTGGGGCTCCACGCAAGATCTCACCTCGTGGGGTGTCAGTGGTTCTGAGAAAGGTGAAAAAGCATCCTAGAACTACACGGGAGGAGTTAGTGAATGACCTCAAATTAGCAGGGACCACAGTCACCAAGAAAACCATTGGAAACACATTACACCGCAATGGATTAAAATCCTGCAGGGCTCGCAAGGTCCCCCTGCTCAAAAAGCCACATGTGCAGGCCCGTCTGAAGTTTGCCAATGAACACCTGAATGATTCTGTGAGTGACTGGGAGAAGGTGCTGTGGTCTGATGAGACCAAAATAGAGCTCTTTGGCATTAACTCAACTCGCTGTGTTTGGAGGAAGAAAAATGCTGCCTATGACCCCCAAAACACCGTCCCCACCGTCAAGCATGGGGGTGGAAACATTTTGCTTTGGGGGTGTTTTTCTGCTAAGGGCACAGGACAACTTAATCGCATTAACGGGAAAATGGACGGAGCCATGTATCGTGAAATCCTGAATGACAACCTCCTTCCCTCTGCCAGGAAACTGAAAATGGGTCGTGGATGGGTGTTCCAGCACGACAATGACCCAAAACATACAGCAAAGGCAACAAAGGAGTGGCTCAAGAAGAAGCACATTAAGGTCATGGAGTGGCCTAGTCAGTCTCCGGACCTTAATCCAATAGAAAACCTATGGAGGGACCTCAAGCTCAGAGTTGCACAGAGACAGCCTCGAAACATTAGGGATTTAGAGATGATCTGCAAAGAGGAGTGGACCAACATTCCTCCTAAAATGTGTGCAAACTTGGTCATCAATTACAAGAAACGTTTGACCTCTGTGCTTGCAAACAAGGGTTTTTCCACTAAGTATTAAGTCTTTTATTGTTAGAGGGTTCAAAAACTTATTTCACTCAATGAAATGCAAATCAGTTGCTATCTTTTATTTAAGGTTATTTTTTCGATTTTCCTTTTGATGTGCTATCTGCCACTGTTAAAATAAACCTACCATTGAAATGATACTGTTCTGAGACTTTTCATTTCTTTGTCATTGGACAAACTTACAAAATCAGTGAGGGGTCAAATAATTATTTCCTCCACTGTGTATATATATATATATATATATATATATATGTATATATATATATATATATATGTATATATATATATATATATATATATATATATATATATATATATATATATATACAGTATATGTGTATATATATATATATATATATATATATATATATATATATATATATATATATATACACACACACACTGTACAGTGCTGCGTAGGATGTTGGCGCTATATAAATACTAAATAATAATAATTAAAAAAAATGAACCCATCCTAAATAGCTCTGCTTACTACTTACCTGAAGAGATCTCTGTGTTGGAAAAGGAGCTGGATGTTGCCCTCAGTTATGGCACAGAACTATTTGGATTTCCTTTAGTTTCTTTCAGTTCATAAGATCCATTGAATGTAAAATATACCGTACTTTGAAGACAATCAACAGCCTTCTAGCACACAATCAATTTTTCAGAAAAAAAATAATTGGAGCACAGATATTTATTCATCTACACTTTGTCATCTAAGAAAATGTTGTTAAGTCAGAAACTGACATTGTTGTGGGATCACTGGGATGCACATTATTAGAAATCGGAAGAAAGGAGTGCTTTAACTTCTTAAAAAACACAAGATTAATTTATTGTGAATTGCTTTAGGAGTGGGGGTATGGGTTATGTGTTTTATTGAATTTTAGTTTTACACAAGGAGACTTACTTGAATCATCCAGTTGAATGCCTCTTGGTCCAAATTATGGACCAATAGGAAGCCCCAGTGAGAAATAGATAGAATACGTTGACAGAACTCCTAATCAGTGATGTGGCAGGTACACAGCCGGCGATCTCCTAACAAAGACAGAAGAATGGAAGAAAAAAATAAGAAAATAAGTATTCAGACATGAATGCCAGAAGTAAGTATAAATAAGAAAAAAGAAGATACAAATAGAAAAATATAGATTAAAAAATAATATTTTTTGATTTTTTTTCAATATGTGTTTTTATTTATTATTGTGTTTTCATTTGTAGAGGGATAGACAATTTGGAGTCCCATTATTATTGAATGTGCCTCCTATATTCCACCATAAGCCGTGAGCACAAAGTAAAGATATAAGCTCCTTGTTGATAATGCTGGATTATGGTGTTCTGCAAAGGGAGGAACAGATTTGTTTTACCCCACCCCCTTTTGCAGAGTATCCCTTAGCATTATGGCTGATGTGGTCCAGGGGGCAGAGCAACATCCGGTTAGGCTCCATGTTCTCTGGGTTATACCAGCCTGCATAGGGGCAGGTGATTCATGAGGTTAAAGTGGATCCGAGATGAACTTTTACACATTGCATAATTGTGTTCCTTTCCTATTGTTTATAGGGGCATTCCTCAAGCCAAATACTTTTTTGTTTTTGTTTTAATACTCTAATTACCTATAAACTAACCAAGCCACGCCCACAGGTTTTCAGAGAGCCAAGGCTCTCTCAGACAGTAGCAAGGGCTCATGGGAGCTCAGTCTGGACAGGAGGAGGGGGAGGTATTACTAGCCAGAGATTGCAGAGGCAGAGGGGAGGAGGGAGAAGGAGGGGGGATTAGGTTTTTTTGCTCACTAGTCAGAGATTTCAGAGGCAGAGGGGAGGAGGGAGAAGGAGGGGGGATTAGGTTTTTTTGCTCACTAGTCAGAGATTTCAGAGGCAGAGGGGAGGAGGGAGAAGGAGGTGGGATTAGGTTTTTTTGCTCAAGATACAGATAAGCCTGCCTCTGTGTAATGTTTTCAAACAACATGGCTGCTGTCATTGTATCACAGGAAGAAATGATCATATTCTATTAAAGCTGTTAGCAGCTAGATTTGCTGTGTAAACTATCTAAACTTTAGATAGGATATATAGACAAGTTACTTGTTATAGTTAGTTTTTCATCTTGGATCCGCTTTAACTGTTTTAAAAAAAAACTGTAAAAAATGTTCAAAATACATCCCAACAAAAATTCTACCCTACATCCCTACCTAAATGCATTAGTACCGCAGCCTCACCAGCTACAGTATATATAGCATGATATAGTTGGTGGATTCTTGTACAGCTGGTTGGGGGTTGGCTTTTTAAATGCCAGTTTTTGGCATTGGCACCTTTTGTTAGGAAATCACCTTTTGTGTGCAGTTCTGTATTGGTGAATTGTACCTTTAAAAGTTTTCTTGAAGTTTAATGGTTAATTTAGGTGGTGATGTCACTTCCTGGGTAAGGTGAGTCCTTATATATATAAATTTAGCATGTACTGTCACTTGCTTCACCCAAAGAAGAGTTTGCCCTAAACCATGTTTTGTGTAATAACTCTTGAAAAAGCTGTTTTGGGAAATCAGTGAGTGCTTTCTTCACATCAGTTATTGGTCATTGTAACACTTTCTGTGTACCTGAAATAATCAAGTGATATTAGCAGGCTGTGACAAGCTCATCTAGTATTTAACATGTCTGCTTGTGCCTTTGCATATAAAACATGGTAAGAACTCTAATTCACAAGTGAAGTACTATTTAGTTGAGAAAAAGTAATCCCCTCCATTCAGCACTATACGTTACAAGGATTTTTGTAAATTTCTTTAAGCTCTCTTATCGTGCTGTAATAAGCCAGACAATAATACATACTAGTTCAAGACATGAAATACAGTTAGTACCCTATTCCCTCACAAAATATAGAGTAATGTGCACTGGAACATTGTAAGGATATAATAAACATAATAACCAGGGATCAGAACATGTTGGATCAACTACAGTTCGAAGTAAGGTTGTGAACATAACAAAATAAAAGTATTATTATTGAACATATCAGTTAAAACAAGACATCTACAAGGAAGGGGTCAAAGATGAAAACAAAGGAAAGGCACTGCTTTCAATGTAAGAACAGAGTATACAGGCTTACATAAATCTTCAGGTAGGTTTTAATGAACTTTACTATTAATATTCCATTTAAAGATATTCATGAAAAATTAACCTTAAATAAAAAGAGATGCTGAGTTACAATAGAAGTGTAATGTGGGTTATATCTGTAGTAGTATATACAGTATGTATATAGCACACCAATGACCCATATGCAATACATTTTTTCTTCTGTGTTTTCTCCTAGTTAATATGTTCACACCTTGTTGATAAAATGCCTTATTAACCACCAGCAAACAAGAAAATATTCAACATAATTTTGACAGTTCTTTTTCACCTAATTTTCATTACTTTTTCAGTTTCAAAGTGTTGAAAATGTACTGTTTTTTTTTAAACAGAAGATGAAAAATTATCTCCTAGGAGAAAACGTTAATTGCATATGGGCCATTAAGTCATACACGTATCCTATAGCATGAGCTGTTCCCATAAGTAAACTGGCCACACAGGCTCAGACATCGAAATGTGGCTAAATAAGCCGATAGCAGCACGGCATTTCTTGCCACATTGATCACAGATAAAATGTGAAACGGTCAGTGCGACCGAAGGGTTGTAAAGTCTTTTCTGCTGTAGATTCTCGAGCCAGACTTCGTTGTGTCTTTTAGTGCAGGTACTTAGGTCTTGACACCATAAGGATCTGATTTCAGCACATTTCTCCCAGCCTTCAGTATTAATGCCACAGCAATCCATATCACACTTGCAAGAGTCTTTGAATCGAAGCATAGGGCGTCCCACTGGTCTTTTTGAATGTGCAATTTGACCCAACAGAACCTGTCGAGGTAACCTTTCTGGGTCCATTCTATATACGTGACCCAGCCAGCATAGTCTTCTCTGTTTGAGGATTGCCTCGATACTGGTACAGTGTGTCTTCGAGAGAACAGCCTCATTGCTCATTCTGTCCTTTTTACGTGACTCACAAAATAGATCTCAGACAGCGCATGTGGAAAGCATTTACCATATTTTTCGGAATATAAGATGCCCCGGCATATAAAACGCACCTAGGTTTAGGGGGCAAAATTCTGAGAAAAAAAAACAACTTATCCTAGGTGCGTCTATGGTGCAGGGGTGTCTTATGGACCTTTTCTCCCTAAACTGTCACTATCTAAGCTACACTGCCCATCTACACCACACTACGCTGCTACTGCTAATAAAGCGTGTCCTAGTGGCTGCAGCTCTGGTGCTTTGAGTCCGCCAGCAGAAAAGTGCAACATAAATGTTCTGTGTCTTGTGTTGATTTGCTTTATGTTAAGAGAACAGGGAATTGGACGATATTGCCTTCTATTTAATTCATTGCAATGTATACAGAAACTATTGTCTTGAACAAGATGGTCCGTAATGGTACAGATTTAGGGCCCATCTTGTTCAAGACAATAGTGTATGTGTTTCCCTGGTACCCATTTGGAAAGTGTACAGTGTATACATAAGGAACTGATTTTTTTCCCAAGCTAAGTAAAACTACTTTAAGCACTCCACATTTTTCACCAGTAATTTGCACTGCTCCATTAGGAACTAGCTACTACTTTTTCTTCAGTTATTTTTCTGTAGTGCCCACAGTTTACAACATTAGTTTTAGAATTTCAGCAATGGGTTTGTGGGGGAGTTGGGAATTAGACAGACATTGTTAAATAATAACATGTGAACGACAAAATGGACTATACACAAACTTGTGATCAGGAACACTGATGCTGATAGTATGGAAATTAATGACTCAGAAACAAAGTTAAGGTAGCCATACATCTAGCGATGTATGGGCAGATTCAACCAAGAGACAAATCGCTATCTAATCGAATATCTCATCATGAAATTTCTTGGGAATCGGCCTTGTGATGCTACATACGGCCACATCCTCGCCCTCACGCTGACCCCTCTAATGATTATGTCCCCCCAGTGCCCAGGTGCAATGTATACATTACCTTTCCGCTGCCTCCACTACTCCCTGCTAGCTCTTCCAGGCGCACTCCACTTGCCATACACACGTGCCACGTGGTTGCCTAGTAATGTGGACGCATGTATGAAGTCTGACGTTATACGCACACCCCTTACCAGGAAACCATAAGGGGCGCACGTGTATGCACAGCGGAATGCACCCAGCAAGCAAAGGCAGAGGAAAGGTAATGTATATAGTGCACGTGGGCACGGGGGGGGGGGGGGAATTTATCATTAGGGAGGACAGTGCCGGGGTTTTGTCACGTTTGTCGATCGTAGCTAAATTTGCATGCCGTTCCCGCCGCCCACCCGATTGGGCAGGTCGGCCCAACATCTTACAGCATGCGTGATCGACTATGTGACCAATTTTGGGGCCAACATTGGTCGCATTGTCGGTCGGGCGTGTACTTGGCGGCACCGATATTCATCCTATTAGATTATAATCGAATTGGATGGTCGATCAGCCGCCAAGTCATCTGATGTATGGCCACCTCTACAGTGAGGTGCACTGTGTGTGGCCATGGAATCTCCGTGAACAAAGCTTATAAGAGAACCAGTATCCCAAGAAACTGAATAGTTGTAAAGGCTAAGAAATTGCTCTGGTCAGGTGACCTGTGAGAGCAATCACAGCAAATATCTTTGTAACATAAAGCACGCATGGACCAGGAAATAAAAGTTGATTTTTACTTACTTGGGGTTTCTTCCAGGCCTTCGTAGTCTTTGAGACCCCTCAGTGCCCTCTGGGGTCCCCTCCATTATGCTGCTGTCACCTCTGATTTAAGACTACAACCCTGCCGGTTCGTGATCTGTGGTGCATGTATTGTTCCAGCTGTGAGCCTCCTCATTCGTACTCCCGTAGTCAATTCCAGTACCCCAATTCCAATATAGTAGAATACCCCCAGCCTACAACCATAACCCAAGTTCTATGCCAGGTACTTCTGTGTGGACTACTACCAGCACCATAATCAAACTTATTTTTCACTTCCCATGTGACCCACTGCAATTTAGTGTTATTTTCAGAACTTTATAAGCAAGAAATGTATTTTATGAAACAGCACTAAATGCACTGCCAAATTATTCCACAGCACTGCATGTGATCTTTGCAATACTAAGTGTAGAAATGCCATATCTGCCATATACCACTCAAAGACCCATTGACCATTGTTTTATAACAAACAACTATTCTTAGTTATATTTCTCATGCTCACACTGTAATTTAGTCTGTGGAAGAGTTATTAGTATCAATGGCTGAAGGCATTAACATTATCTAAATGTCGTTGAGCGGTGCATGCATCATTTCTTATTTTGATATCTTAAAGTAGCGTAGCAAGGCTTATAGACAGATGGTAAATGTAGGGGCTGATGGCAGGTCACAACAAGCATTTGCTGGAAGCAGTAAGACATAATGGATAGTTTGGTTAGTTTAATTTACGGAATGGCTGCATCCCAGGAAAAGTATGAAACACCAGGCAGATTTTTTCAGAGATAAATACAGATTACACTATCTGATGTATATTTTTGCTTTCTTAGATCAGATGTTTAACGTGGGGAGGCATATCAACTGATGCCAATATCAGGCAGAAACACAGCATGATCTGATAGCACATTACTGCCAATCAAGTCATGCAAGGTGAAGAGAGATGAATACACTAAAATATTCATACGTGCTATAATGCAGCACCTCTGGGGCATTGGAAGATACCACAGAGTTTTATGACCATATGAAAGTCTATGGCCCAGAGCCAAAGGCTTTTATACAGATCATGGAACTCCAAGGTGACTTGCAAGAAACCAATTTTTTAAAGTAAAAACTTGCCTGTTACTTTTGAAGATCGATGTAAATATTCTAATGTTATTAATATTCTGCTTATTTATGTTGCAGTGTAGTTTTTAATCAACACACAGCCTTCGCAAAAGTGAAAACAGAAAACTTATATTAGCCTGTCGTACTGTTGTTTTATAGAACAGCCTTAGACAACTCAGGTATTCAAATGTTAGACTACTATTTAACCCTCCAGAAGTTAATATACCCTGCTGGGCTAAAGTAATATAGAAAACATTAGAAGATTATATACAATCAGCTATATTAACATTTTGAAGACCTGTTTAACCACTTGCCGACCGCACGCTCATACCGTGCGGTGGCAAAGTGGTAGCTGGAGGACCAGCGACGCACATCTGCGTCGCCAGGTGCCTCCCTAATTAATCAGGAAAGGCCACTCGCACGAGCGGCCATTTCCTGTTAGATCGCGGAGCGGGTCTCCGTGAATGGCCTGCGAGCCGCTGATCGCGGCTTGCAGACTAAATGTAAACGCAGGAGACGTTTGTCTCCTTTGTTTACATTGAATGGCAGATCGGCGATCCCCGGCCAATCAGCGGCTGGGGATCGCCGCCATGTGACAGAGGACATCCTGTCACAGGCTGCACAGGACGGATAGCGTCCTGTGCAGCCCCGATCACCAGGGGTGAGAGGGAGGAGAGGGAGGGGAAGAATTTTGTCGCAGAGGGGGGCTTTGAGGTGCCCCCCCCACAACATGCCAGCCAGCAGGAGAGATCAGACCCCCCCTGCACATCATCCCCATAGGGGGGAAAAAAGGGAGGCGATCTGATCGCTCAGCATGCAACCTGATCTGTGCTGGGGGCTGCAGAGCCCACCCAGCACAGATCACAAAAAACAGCGCTGGTCCTTAAGGGGGTGTAAAGGCTTGGTCCTCAAGTGGTTAAAAAGAAAAAAGCAACTTTATGATGTATAAAATAAATTTGCAATGTGAATTATTAAATTAGAGATGACTTTAGAGCTTTGTTATTATTGGTAAGGTGAACAGCAGAATTACAAAGATAAGTGTTGTTCAGAGCACTACAAAGGAAGCAATTTTCCATAAAATGTTTTTCGTCGATTGTTTATGGGCCCAAGAATTATAGGGAATGGATTATTCTTCATTGCTTCAGTAATCATTCCTATTACCTTAGTAACCTGAACTGAAAATAAAATGATGAGATAAACAATTTGATCTATTGCTAAAAATATTTTTTTAGAATCCCACAGTTTAAATTTCTGTATCAAAGCTAAAAAAATAGTAGGTGTAATGGTTTATTGTCTTAGCTAAATGACACAGCCTTGACACAGTTTAGAGCTAGAATCAAACTATTGAATTGTTTTAATCTATTGCCTGCAGCCAGAAGCTGTTTTCTGCCAGGCAAGAGTTTTTGGCTGTGATTAGTTATCAGTGAGGGTTACGCTACAGAACGACTAGATACCAACTAGAGAGAAACTGTCATTTGCATATCTGAATGTTTAACCCTTTAAATAAGCAAAAGAAAAACATTAATACAACTTAGTAGGAATGGCACTGTACATACATATTTATCTCATCATGTCACATGTCAGTTAAGGTACCCTGTAAATGGGTATGAAGTCTTGTCTCCAGACAAAAAGCATGATTTTGAACTGTAGTAGTACAGAGTTTATTTAGGATTCCTAAAGAAAACTAACAAGAAAATATATATTTAAGGGCACCTGAAATGATAGGGATATGGAGGCTGGCATATTTTTTCTTTAACCTCCCTGGCAGTATTGACGGCTATACATGTCAATACAAAATATGCTGTGAACCACGTCAATACTCTCCTACACTGTATACTAGACCCTTGCTTGACTCATTTTGACAAGTTACAAGAAAAAAAAGGTTATGAAAAAAAATCACTTTTTGCACAGAAATCCTGGGGAAATTGAACGCCAGGGAGGTTAAACAATACCAGTTGATTGGCATCCTATTGCACTTTCAAACATCAGTAATCCCTAAGTTACACACCTGAAACAAGCATATGTTAATACAGTCAGAGTACAGTTAAAAACATACAGTATGATCTGTATGCTTCTTCTGGGTCTATGGCTAAACGTATTAGTGGCAGAGGATCAGCAGGACAGCCAATTAACTTGCATTGTTTAAAAGGCAGTCTCCATTTCCCTCTCACTTCAGGTGTGCTTTAAGGAGTTGGTGTTATGCCGTATATCCCTTTTTTTGTTACTTTTCATGTTGCTGAAAAGGTGACAGTTAATGAATAACCGAGCAAAGCACTAAGTTGTTAGGGAAAGTTCATAAACAGGAAGAGTCAGGTAGGCAGCAGATAATAATGAGGATGCCGTCAAAACAATTTCAAGGCAGATAAGAGCTGTTAAAAAACTAATTTGCAAACTGGTGTCACCAGGGTGTACCCACTACTTTATGACATGGCACTGATAGCCATAGAGGGAGATTTGACCTCCAGCTTCTTCAATGCTTTGATAGGAGTTTAAATTACGGTATCTTGTGCATTATTTTATAGATTTTTCTTGCCTAACATTTTGCTTTAACTTTCCACTTTTTAATATGTTCATTTTGTTTGTCTTCATTTGGGGTGAAGATACATCACTGTGATGTTGTGAGAAATCTGATGTTTATTTATTTCTTTTTCTTTAAGTATTTTTACACTTGCTTTATTTTACACATAACTGAATAAATGAACCTTGTGCAGTCCAGAAGGCATTTTCACAATTTACTAAATACCACAATGTGTGACATTTCATTTCAACCACAGAAGGTTAATGCTGGTCTTCGGCTGGTAAAAAGGGATGACCAGCAGCTCTTTACTGCCTGTCCTTGATCCCAAAATTAAGGATTTTGTTTGCTGCAACTTCACATACTTTGTCAAAAATACAAATAATAATATTGCAGAATAAAATGCTATGTGGTGATGACAACCCACACCTACTGATTTAAGTGATTTATACAAAATATTTAAACTTCACCCATGCAGCTTCCCCGCCCCCTTCCATCATTTTTCTCATTTAATAATATTAATTATAATAATCCCTTTATTTGTATAGCGCTTTGCACCTATCTGACTCAAAGCACTTGCGAGGCAGCCACTAGAGCGTATTCAGTAGGCAGTAGCAGAGTTAGGGAGTCTTGCCCGAGAACTACCAAACAGGTGCTGCCTTACTGAATAGAGATGGCCCGAACGGTTCGCCGGCAAATTGGAACCAGCGAACTTCCGTGGTTCACGATCGCGGAGAACCGCATACTTTTTCGGAAGTTTGGTCCGCCCCTATACTACATCATTAGGGTCAACTTTGACCCTCTACATCACAGTCAGCAGGCACATTGTAGACAATCAGGCTACACTCCCTTGTGGAGCTACTCCCCCCCCCCCCCCCCCTTATAAAAAGCTGGCATCGCCGGCCATTTTACTTACTCGTGTGCCTGCAGTAAATAGAGAAGGGACAGCTGCTGCAGACTCTCTCATAGGGAAAGCTTAGTTAGGCTCTTGTAGGCTTGTTAGCTTGCTCCTGGCTGATTCTTATTGCTAAAAAAGCACCCCTCAACAGCTCTTTTGAGAGCTAAACTTGTTCTTGTGAGCTTTTATTTATTTTTATGTTTTTTTGTGTGGCCCACTTGCATTATATACAGCCCTGTCAGTCAGTCGCAGCTGGCCTTTAACCCCTTGGTGGTAATTCCTACTGTGCCACTGCCAGGCCCAGCACATTCAGTGACTACCTGTGTGTGTGACAGGCAGCTGCACATTTGTAGTCCCAATCACTGCACCTGTTCACTGTTCAGTGCACCTACCTACCTATACCTACGTGAGCGCACGCATTGTTAATACCACCAGTCATTGCACCTGTCATTGCAGTCTATGTGTGTGTGTGACAGGCAGCTGCACATTTGTAATCCCAATCACTGCACCTGTTCACTGTTCAGTGCACCTACCTACCTACCTACCTACCTACGTGAGCGCACGCATTGTTAATACCACCAGTCATTGCACCTGTTCACAGTACCTCTGTGTGTGTGTGACAGCTGCACATTTGTAATCCCAATTACTGCAGTGCATACCTGTAACCTGTTCAGTGCACCTACGTGAGCGCAAGCAGTGTAATATACCACCAGTCACTGCACCTGTTCATGGTACCTGTGTGTGACAGCTGCACATTTGTAATACCAATCACTGCAGTGCATACCTGTAACCTGTTCAGTGCACCTATGCGACCGCAAGCAGTGTAATATACCACCAGTCACTGCACCTGTTCACGGTAGCTGTGTGTGACAGCTGCACATTTGTAATACCAATCACTGCAGTGCATACCTGTAACCTGTTTAGTGCACCTACGTGACCGCAAGCAGTGTAATATACCACCAGTCACTGCACCTGTTCACGGTACCTGTGTGTGACAGCTGCACATTAGTAATCCCAATCACTGCACCTGTTCACTGTTCAGTGCACCTACCTACATCAGTGCACACATTGGTAATACCACCAGTCATTGCACCTGTTTACGGTACCTGTGTGTGTGTGTGACAGCTGCACATTTGTAATACCAATCTTTGCAGTGCATACCTGTAACCTGTTCAGTACACCTACGTGAGCGCAAGCAGTGTAATATACCACCAGTCACTGCACCTGTTCACAGTACCTGTGTGTGACAGCTGCACATTTGTAATACTATTCCCTGCATACCTGTTTACTGCACCTGTGTGACCGCACGCTGTTTAGTATACCAGTCCGTGCATACCTGTTAACTGCACCTGTGTGACAGCTGCACATTGTATTGTAATACCAGTCACTGCATACCTTTCACTGCACCTGTGTGGCTGCACATTGTATTAGTCAAGTCAGTGCATACCTTTCACTTCATCCCCCCCGATATGGACAAAACGAGGTAGAGGCAGACCCTAAGGCAGGCCACCCGGCAGGTCTGTTCGATGTCGTGCTGACGTGATTTCGTGCGGCCCTAGACCAAAGTACACTGCACAGAAGAAGGCACATCCCATCGACTCCCAAGATTGTCAGGACGTGGTTGACTATTTAACACAGAACACCTCATCTTCCGCAGCCACCAGCTACAAGTACCACATCCGCTACATTTGACACTTCGCAGGAGTTATTTTGTGGGGAAATCACTGATTCACAGCCATTATTGTTACAACAAGATGAAGGCGCTAAGCAAGTTACACCACCTCATATGTCTGAGTTAGGCGACACTATGGATGTAACGTGTGAGGAGGAGGATGATGAAGTACCTGCTATTGGTGCAGTTTTGGAGGTGTTTGAAACAAGCGAAGCCGGGGCGGATGATTATGATGATTATGATGATACGGATGCCACATGGGTTCCCAATAGAGGAGATGAACAGGGGGACAGTTCAGAGGGGGAGTCAGAGAGGAGTAGGAGGAGACGAGTTGCTGAAAGAAGCAGGGGGAGCCCGTCGTCAGAAACAGCTGGGGGCAGTGTCCCACGACATGTATTGCCACCTATGGACAGCCAGCCAACATGCCCTTTAACGTCAGCTGCTGACGCCACCATAGTGCCCACACCCCAGGGTGGCTCAACGGTGTGGAAATGTTTTAGTGTGTATGCCAAAGATCAGAGCAATGCCATCTGTATTCTCTGCCACCAAAAATTGAGCCGTGGAAAGGCCAACACCCACGTAGGGACAACTACCTTATGAAGGCACATGCAGAAAAGGCACAAACTGCAATGGAAAGACCACCTGAGCAAAAGCAGCACACAAAAGCAAAGCCACCCTCCTTCTCCTCTTCCTTCTTTAGGTGCATCATCTTCAGCTGCTTTCTCCCTTCACAATCACAGCCAACCTCCTCCACTCTGCCTCTCACCTTGAGCAGCTCCTGCTCCTCTGCCCACAGCAGCAGCCAGGTGTCCATGAGGGAAATCTTTGAGCTGAAGAACCCAATGTCTGCCAGTCACCCCCTTGCCCGGCGTCTGACAGCTGGCTTGCGGGAACTGGGCAAGCAGGGAGTACGTGGCTGTGCAGCGGACCAACTTGTGACACCTCCATGGCTTGCAGGCAGGCCTGCTGCCACCTTCTCTCCTTCTCCTCCTACTCCTCCTGCTACATCCTCTTCGCTGTCGTCCTCCTCCTCCTTGGCAGCGCAACTCTACTGGTGCTGCGATCTCCTCTCCAGCTACACAGCCCCAGCTCCCCAGGGCCTATGCTGCATGCTAGGTATGGCGGTGTCACGCCATCTTAGACATGTCTTGCCTCAAAGCGGAGAGTCACACTGGAGCAGCTCTCCTGGCTGCTCTGAACAAACAGGTGGATCAGTGGCTGACCCCGCACCAACCGGAGATCGGCAACGTGGTGTGTGACAACAGCAGCTATCTAATTTCAGCTTTAAATTTGGGAAAGTTGACACATGTACCCTGCATGGCACATGTGCTCAATCTCGTAATCCAGAGATTTGTGTTTAAGTACCCAGGCTTACAGGATGCCCTAAAGCAGGCCAGGAAGTTGTGTGGGCATTTCAGGTGGTCTTACACAGCCATTGCACGCTTGGCCGATATTCAGCGGAGAAACAACTTGCCAGTGAGGCGCTTGATTTGCGATAGCCCGACTCGCTGGAATTCGACCCTCCTGATGTTCGACCACCTGCTACAACAGGAGAAAGCCGTCAAACAGAATGTCTACAATTACAGTCAAAGGACACAGTCTGGGGAGATGGGATGTTCTGGCCGAAGTACTAGACACTCATGCAAAATGCCTGCAGGCTCATACGGCCGTTTGAGGAGGTGACAAACATGGTGAGTCACAGTGAAAGCACCATCAGTGACTTGATCCCGTATGCCTTCTTCCTGGAGCGTGCCATGCGTAGAGTGGTGGATCAAGCTGTGGATGAGAGTGAACAGGAACAGTTACAGGAGGAAGCATTGTGGGATCAATTCTCATCAGAACCAGATGTTTCCTCAACACCTGCGGCAGCACAGAGGGGAGAGGAGGAGGAAGAGTCATGTGGGGAAGAGTAGTCAGATGATAAGGAAGGTTTTGTTGGTTTTTTTAGGAGGAGGAGGAGGCAGCAGAAGAACAACCGCAGCAGGTGTCGCAGGGGGCTTGTGCTGCTCAAGTCTCCTGTGGTATTGTTCGTGGCTGGGGGGGGGGGGGAGAACTTACCTGACATCACTGAGGTAGAGCAAGAGGAGTTGGATAGTACGTCTGGATCCAACTTTTTGCAGATGGCGTCTTTCATGCTGTGCAGCCTATTGAGGGACCCCCCGTATAAAAAAATAATGGTACCACTGCCAGTAAACCTTCTCCCATGTCCACGCAGGCAAGGACAGGACGCTCTAGTGATGTCGGACATGCGGACATTGTTTAGTCCAACGCCTCGTAGCGCTTCCGGATCCACCCTCCACCAACGCCTCAACCGGCAGGTAGCCGACTACCTGGCCTTAAGTGTGGATGTAGACACTGTGAGTAGCGATGAACCCCTGGACTACTGGATGCGCAGGCTTGACCTGTGGCCCTAGCTGTCACAATTTGCCATCCAACTTCTGACTTGCCCTGCCTCAAGCGTCCTGTCAGAAAGGACCTTCAGTGCAGCTGGAGGCATTGTCACTGAGAAGAGAAGTTGCCTAGGTCACAAAAGTGTTCAGTACCTCACCTTTATCAAAATGAATGAGGCATGGATCCTGGAGGGTTACTGCCCGCCTGAAGACTAAGTCAGTCCCCACACACAGCATCTCTGCCTGCACGCTGTGTGACTGGCTGCCTGCCCCAAGACTGTCAGTCCCCACACAGCATCTCTGTCTGCAGGCCGCTTAACTGCCACCACCAACAGGGTCCACCAGGACTCCAGGCTGCTAGCAGCAGCCGCTATAATAATTTTTCTGGTGTGTGTACATGCCTGCCTAATTTTTCTGGCTGCACTGCAGCTGCAACAACAAAACGAAAGGCATGTACATGTGTCAATTCCCCTTCGTGATCGTTACCTTGCCGCGGTGAAGGTGCTTGCGTATCACAATGAAGCAAAGACCGCCGGCTATATGAGTGTGTTGGGGGGCACACCTGACCCAAGAAAATAGATAATAAGGTTGTTGCTTCATTGTGGACAGACCAAATTTGATCAGCTGGACACTTAGTCACTGTTGTTCTGTCATTCAGCTACCTCAGCCCGACCATAGGGGCTTGAAAACCGCTATCGCCTGCACTCTGGCCGTGGTGCGCACCAGTCCAGCACGGCCGTCACTACACAGCTGTTTGTGGTGCATTACACAGTGAGTTTGGTCTGTCAGTGTGAAGCAGTACACTAATTACACTCCCTGATTGATGTATACACATGCAAGATGTTTTAAAGCACTTTAGGCCTCCAATTTAGCAATAAAATGTGATTTCTGCCCTTAAAACGCTGCTGTGCGTCAAATCCTGATTTTTCCTGGGGGGTTTTGGTGTGTATCCCACTCCACCATGCCCCCCTCCAAGTGTTAGGCCCCTTGAAACATCTTTTCCATCACTTTTGTGGCCAGCATAAAAATGTTTCTAGTTTTCAAAGTTTGCCTCCCCATTGAAGACTATTGCGGTTCGCGGAAGTTCGCATGTTTACAAATTTGTGCGGAAGTAAAATCAGAGGTTCAGGCCATCTCTATTACCGAACAGGCAGTGCTGTTAAAGTGCACCTAAACTGAGAGGGATATGGATGTTTCCTTTTAAACAACACCAGTTGTTTTATTCCCCGGCTTTCCTCTTCCTTTATCCCTGCTCCAACAACTATTTTCAACATCTCCATATCAACTGGCATTTTACCTTCCTCATTTAAACAAGCAATCATATTATCATTAATCAAAAAAACTTATTTGGACCTTACAGCCCTCTCTAACTCGTCCAGCCTCACTTCCCGTTTCCTAAAACTTAACGCAAAACAGAGATTGTGATATTTTCTCTGTCCCTCTGCTCCCCAAACTATAGTGACTATCAATGTAGAAAATGACCCAATAACCTCAACTTCTAACGCTCACCATCTGGTTGTAACTCTGGACTTTGAGCTCTCATTTATAACACATATTGACACATTAAACCTCCTGCTACTTCCATCTCAAAAATAACTCCGGAATTTGTCCATCCCTACTGACATCTACCTGACATCTAAACTGCTAAACAGCAACCAGCACAACTGCCATCTTCGTGTTTACTATTTACCTGCATCAGTGTTTTACTACAGCAAACATCTGGAAATATGCCTGAAGAAGGAGAGTAGATCCCAGAAAGCTTGCATTATGTAACTTTATTAGTTAGCCATTAAAAGGTATTATTATTACAAGACTTTATTTTTTTCTGCCTCCATCCCTTCTAAAATGCTCGTACATGTTCTAATTATTTCCTGTCTTGATTACTGTAACACCTTACTCTGTGGCCTACCACAAACAGACTGGCACCTCTCCAGTCCCTACTGAATTCTGCTTTTCATCTCATTCACCTCTCCTCCCGCTCCTCTGATGCTACTCCCCCTTGCCAATCCCAAACAAGTGGCATTCCTGTCTAATCTATGCCATCCAACAAAATTTGTTACTGACCTGGGGAAGCAGGGCCAACCTGCGAAACTCATAGTCATTGTGCAATAACTATCTTTTCCAGTAGCTGTTGTACGACTGGCTAATTTTTCTAGAGAGGTAGGATAACACATCAGTCTCAATTTTTTTTTCAAAGTGTTTTTATCATTTTCAAACAAACAAGACATCAGTTAGTCAGTTGACAGTGTAGCAAAATCTGTATGTTTTTGGAATGTGGAAGGAAACCGAAGTGCCAGGAAGAAACACTGGGAGAACATACATACTCCTTGCAGATGTTGACCTGGCTAGGATTTGAACCCAGCTTTGCAAGGTGAGAGTGCTAACCACTGTGCACTGTTCTGCATGTTCTTGAAGAATGTCTCTCGGTCTATAATTGTCCAGTGATGGAACAGGATGATCCAAGTTTTAAGCTAGCAAGTCTTATTTTAACAAGCACAGTGGCATGGTGGTTAGCGCTCTTGCATTGCAGTGCTGGGTCCCTGGTTCGAGTCCCAGCCAGGTCAACATCTGCAAGGAGTTTGTATGTTCTCCCCGTGTCTGCATGGGTTTCCTCCGGGCACTCCGGTTTCCTCCCACATTCCAAAAACATACAGATAGGTTAATTGGCTCCCCCCTAAATTGCCCCTAGACTGCAACACATACACTACACAATATACAGTACACATAGGACTATGGTAGGGATTAGATTGTGAGCTCCTCTGAGGGACAGTTATTGACAAGACTATATATTCTGTACAGCGCTGCGGAAGATGTCAGTGCTATATAAATACTAAATAATAATAACCTTTAACTCTTTTGGAACCAGAGAAAGTGATACCTGAAATTCAGATCCACTCTCATCAGACATGAATTGACTAAACAATCATATCTGGAGGGAGGAAAAACCTCAGAGTGCAAAATTTATGGATAATATGCAGATTTATCAAGCATTAGGAAAGAGAATGGCATGTGAAGAGCTCCATTTGCTCAGTGTACCCATCCTCTTCTCCTTTTCAGTAAAATCTATTCTTTAGGATGTGTAGGCTTGTAATATTTGCTGACCTGAGAGATTTCTTGATTGGATTGTTTGTCATGTCAATGAGTCCATGCATTTTCCATCATGTTTTAGCTTCTCATCGAAATGTAACTGACTATAGTTTGTCCTTATAGATAGAGTGATAGGTTCAACAGTATTTTATTTGGTTATCTTGTATTATTTGCACGCAACACCCATAGGTCTTTAAACCTTGTAATAAGTGTGAGGGGCAGGTAAATTAAAAGTTGGTACTTGACTTTGGAACTTGAGATAATTGCCTATGGACATTTGCATAAGCCTTTGTATGGTTTTGCAATAGTGTCTCTTAGTAGGGGGCATTTGGTTGTTTTTAGTTAAGGCTTTATGGGCTTTATAAATTTATTGTTTTGAGGATCTCTGAGGCCAGTTTTTGGAATAGGTCTATGACTGTAGTTTGTAAGTTCTTGATTCTTAAGCTTTGCCTGGTGTTACCTTTTTCGAAAGTCTTATTTTTTTTCTTCAATTAAAAGCTCTGTGTTCTATCTGTTTATATGCTTGGACTTAGAGACTAGATCTTTTTGTAATATGTCATTTTATTTTGCCAGTATGTTCTACTATAGATTCTGGGGGACTGCATGTTTAGTTTAAAGGGAACCTGAAGCGAGAAGTATATGGAGGCTGCCATATTAATTTCCTTTTAACTAATACCAGTTGCCTGGCTGCCCTGCTGATCTATTTGGCTGCAGTAGTGTGTGAATCACGCCAGAAACATGCATGCAGATAATCTTGTCAGATTTGCCAAAAATGTCAGAAACACCTCTTTTGCTGCATGCTTGTTCAGAGTCTATGGCTAAAAGTATTAGAGGCAGAGAATCAGCAGGACGTCCAGGCAGCTGGTATTGCTTAACCTCCTGAGCGTTACGCCGCTCAGGTGGTTTTGTTACTTTTTGCCCGATAAATAAATATTTGTCCCAAATGACTGTAAAGCCTATAGCTAGCACTAGGCTAGCTAGTAGAAATGTCTGGCACCCTCCGATCCCCGCTGCTCCCCCGTTTATACATTACCCAGCCTGGATCCAGCAATCGGTGCAGCCTCCCGGGACTGCTCCAGTCTCTCTATGGGGAGGATCGCACATGACGTCATGCGCAAACCCGATCCTCCCCATAGAGAGACCGGAGCTGTGCAGGGAGGCTGTGCGATCGCTGGATCCGGGGGGGGGGAGGTAATGTATACACGGGGGGATCGCAGGGGAGCAGCGGGTGCCCGACACTTTTACTAGCTAGCTAAAGGCATTACAGTCATTTGGGACAATTATTTAATTATGGGGGACTCCTGGGGGCACAGAGCGGTATGCCCGACACAGTGTCGGGTATACCGCTAAGGAGGTTAAAATGAAATAAATATGGCAGCCTCCATTTATCTCTCAGTTCAGGTGTCCTTTAAGAAAAACGACTAAATTATTGCCATGACTAGGTTTGAGGGGTACTGCTTCATCTGCTTCTTCATCTCTCCAAAAATTTGATGGGAGGGGAAGTGCATGCTGCTTTATCTGACTGCTCCACTGCTTTATTTTTGTTCTTTCTACTACTGCCCATGCATTTGCATTAATAGGATGTATTGTTATTGATTCTGCCAACATGGCTATGAACTAATAGTGCAGAGGGCAGTGAAGCAGTTTATTTTGAGTTTCTAAATATATGCCAAAAATGTGTATGCATTTGAATGAATTGTTATTGGTTCCGCTGATATGCCTATGAGCTAGCAGTGCTAAGCTCATCGAGGTGTATGATATTCCGATATATGGAGCTATGCTTTGCATCAGCAACACACACCTGTTTTTAGGTTAAATGTATGCAATAAACATGTTGTTTTTAAACTTGTAATAGTTGGGCCTTTGTGAAGTGAAAGTAGAAGCCATTCCTCTAGAGGGCCCCGTTATTTATTAAGCTATATTACCGTGGCAACAGCCTTACACGGCCTGATATTTAAATACATGCCGATTGCTGTAGTGTCATCGCACAAATGCGTAGTAACGCCGAAACTCGTAATGGTGCTAACAGCAAGATGACAATAGGGTTTTTCCCTGGCAGGTCTTTTCACCAAGCTGAGTATTCCACTGTAACAACCACGCTGCTGGCCACAGCTTGTCAGAGTAAGGACAGGAAGTGTCGCCCTAGGGGACATCTATGCTACATGCCTTTGATATAAGGATATCATGTAAGTGCAACAATTTTATACAATTTTCCATTAAAAGTTTGAATGCACGATAGAGTGCTCCTTTTCTTAGTACAGGTTTTCCTTAGCTGACTGACAGCCTTTGGAGCAGCACTATTGATTTTCATTGAGGATTAATTATCCAGACTATTTGGACTATAGCTGCGGTGCATGACTTTCTGATTGTACCGTCACCCTCCCAGAGCAGAGTACCCATGTTTCATGTTAGAGATGATGTCACACAGAAATGACACTTCCAATGTAACCATTAAGTGCCGCTGCATCATTATTTAGCTCTGGTCAGGTTCCAGCGTGTGTGTCCATAGTTTGCAGCCACACTGCTACGTAGGAAGGCAGTGACCCACTACATGGTCACTTTAATCCTCCCATACAAAACTATAATGCTCTTTTTATGAAACTTTACCACTAATTTGTCATGATTACTCTTGTTAAAATCCCTGCTGTAAATAAAACAGAAAGTAGTGAGAAGTTATTAAAGTTTTATTTTGAGGCTCTCGCTAAACAACACAGCTGCTACCAAGTCACATTTCACTGTTTATGGTAACAGATGCTGAGCTTCACACAGGCACACCTTGCTTTGTTACAGCTAAAAACTCTTGTATGAAGAGTTGGCATTATGCTTTGTAATCCCTTCATAGCTGACAAATTGACCTAGAATGATATGTCAAGTGGTGCTGGATACCTGAGCAGACAATACAAGGTTTGAGCTTAAAGAGATTACAAAGCTTTCATGAAGTGTCACATTTCACCTACCACCTTTACATGGTATGTTTCCTAAAGAGAGATTTGAGTGAACTTTGCTTATGTTTTGCTGAATCACCTTCACATCAGGCGTAGTTCAATGGCAAAACTGGCGGGGGAAAAAACACATACCTCTGTGGAAACCTTATGTTGTAGTGTAAGGATACTTTCAAAGATGAGGTAATGAACAGATTTTATTTATCAATCGGCAACCAACAACATGCTTAAAAAAAATACAGACCTATCAAAACAATCTTTCCTTTTCTATCTTTCATTCTTCTTGTTTTCTTTCTCTTTCTCTTTTTGTCTTTCTCTCTCTTTGTAATATATATCCCATAATAATCTTTGAATCACTTTTTAGGTATATATATATAAACACACACACACACACACACGCACACACGCACACACATATATATTATTTTTAAATAAGTGATTAAAAGATCATAAAGGGAAACCTAATTCTATCATGTGCTTACGGTTATCTCTCACCACCAAGTAAAATCCTTTGCATTTGAAGATGTGCTTTTGTGATGAAATGACTGTAACAACTATAACAGAATTAGATATACATGAATTATAATCACTTCCCTGAATCAAGAGATACTGGTTGAAACAGGACTACGGTAAATTAAATAAAGAGACTAAGCAACATTAAAAAATATTGGGATGGTCTCAACTTGTAGTGAATCCGTTATTGGTTTTGTAGTGGTTTTGGGCAACTAGTTAAAATATGTCAAATTGGAGCTAAGAACACTTATAATTTAGTAATCTTCTTATATCAGTACTGAGTGCATTTTAACAGTGTGAGACTTTGTTGCTTATAAAGTGATTTTGTATATTTAAATCTTTAAAGCTTTGCATATAAATAATGCTGTAGAAGGTTAATATCTGGGGTCAAGTCAGTATTTGGTATGTTTGAAGTATGGTCATACAAGCCTTTGGTTAAAATAAAATGAAACCCATAATAAAGTATTAAGAAAAGTATTACGGATGTGTCCTTTATGCCATTGTGCAGCATTTAATGCACCGTGAACATGATAATTTTAAATCTTTTTCACAGAATCATTGCTTGTAATGGTGAGAAAAGGAGCCTTGTATCATTTGACTACATGTTGTGTTTTCATTACTTTGTGTGTTTTTTTTAATAGGAACAAATAATGTTTTTTTCCTCTTGCAGGCTTCACATTTAACCTGTTTAATAGCACAGTGTCCCTCTGCTCTTAACAGAGTTTATTCCAGCCTCAGCCCTTTTTGCTAGCTAGACAATAAAGTAAAAAATGGGTCTCCTTTTTGTTTGCTTTAAAACAGAACTGATTATTTGTATTCTTTTAAAGCGCTCTGAATTGAGTCAAGGCTGCATTTATCCTTCCATGCCTCCTGAGCACAAGGAAAGGATTCATGCTGCTCTGGAGTGCCAGGGATAAAAAAAGAACGCTATTACAGTAATTATTTGTTATTATTTAATGTCTAGTCCGGGAGGCATTCTCCATCTTTGAATGTTTGACACATTTTGCGTGAACATCTGTTGTTGATTCATGTTTCTGGTGTTATTAATCTTCTTGTAGGTAAGCAGGTGATTCACCCAAGCCAGATTCCTATTGTCCAGGAGCAGTTTACTCCGAGTGCTGACAAAATAAAATGGGCCCACGAATTGATTTCTGCTTTTCAAGAGCACCAAAGATTAGGAAAGGTAAAAAAATAAAACAGTCCAATGTGTCATCGTCTTTAGTTGCTATATGTGATTATAATGATGTACAATAAGGTTTTGGGTTTTTTATTTGCGTACCATAAGATGATTTTTTTAAACAGTATTTATTTATGAAAAATATTGCTGTTCTAATTCTCTTGCACCATTTTTTATCCTTTATTTTTTTCTTTTGTCTAAATTTGCCTGTGTGGTCTCCTTGGTGCTTATCTCTTATTCTTCTTTACTTCCTTTCATTTTTTTCTTTATTTTTTTCTCTCTTGGAACCTTTCCATATTTCCTTAGTAAACACAAAGGACAGTTTTCTATTTCAGGCTTAGCTAGAGAGAACTGCCAAATGTAGCAAACTTATTCAACTACTCAACTTGTAAAACAGATATCAAAAGTGATTGAAGAAAGGAACATTTAAGGTGGTTAAGTAGTATTATTCCTCTGTTATGCCAGGTCAGGATTTGATACTGTATAATTCTTTTTAACTGTAGTGGTAAAAAAAAAATAACTCGATGTGGAATATCAGTTTAGAAGTTGAAGATCAGGACATATACAAGGAAGCAAATTAACACCGGAAAATGGTTGTTGCTAATTTAGTGCATCATTGAGCCTCACGTTTTCTGCACTGTGGGTTTCTGCTATGTAAATATTGCAGTGGTGAACACAATCTGTCGCGACTTTGTGCCAGTAACACTTAAATTAGGAGTCGCCTGAAGGAAGGTTTTATGCCAGTTTTAGCATTGTCTGCTAATTATGTCTTGGTTTATTTGAAATAATCCCGTTCGCTTCCCTCTACAAAAACATGGAAAATGCCATATCCTTCTTAAAAACACTATGTGCTTCATGGTGTACTTTACCGCATACCTTAAATCGTTAAACAGAAATTGCTGTGAAATGTGTATCATCATGCTGTGTATAATAATTAGTTGCATATGGGGTCTGATTTGCAAAGTGTATATTCAAAAGACTATCTAGCTATGCTAGGTAACAGTTTTTTTTTTTTCACAAAGCTTAAATGCATTTTTTTTTTGTATTTTACAATTTTCTGCCATTTCAGAAGAATCACAATTTAAACTACATGTATAATTTCCTCTTGCACAATACATCAACTCTTTGCGTCCGCAGTTGTGGGCTGCTATAAAAATAAGAATACATTTCAGAACGCACTCCAGCTAAGCTACCTGAGTGCATGCCTAAGACTGAAAGAAGACATCAATCATGGTAGTATATTGAGCACACATAGTCTGAAAGAAGAGCTGCTATGCAGGGGAAGCACTTGGGGGGGCAGAAGGTGCTTTTGTTAGGAGTACATGACAATTATGAATGATGTATAGTACAGAATAATGCCAAAATCCCACTATAGCTAATGTCTGCATGAACGTACAGCTTGTGGATCTTCTTCGAGTCTTTGACTGCCTCTCATTTAAGCAAATTGATCTTCTATGCCATTGAATATATAAAGTCAAGACTGTATGGTGACTAGAAAGTATGTCCATTACTATTTCTAAAGCTATCTCATTTACCTACATGTTGTACCACTTTTATATACTATCAAGGTGAAATGTAGAAGTTTTCATTAGTCATTGATTCACTAAAGGTGCCGTAGACATATTTATTCTAGTGCAAGGAACAACCTGATGGGTCTTAGTATTCCTTATAATTAATGAGAACATTGTATTATTTGTTTGCCAGTACATCCCCACCCAATGATAGAAACCAAAGTTCCACCAGGAACTCTCATTTCCATCCATATCCCAAAAACATGCTGGAAAGTTAATTGGCTTCCCCTAAGAAACTGACCCTAGGCTATGGCAAAGGAAGAGCAGGGTACACACATAGTACACACATGGTCAGAGTAACTTACTGCACTACCCATGACTTTTGAGAACTACAAGGGAAAAGCACCAAACAAATGTTAGCTCAATATATGGCAAATCTTCTGTAATGTCAACTTATGCACCAGGTTTACTATGTATAATTTACCTATGAATAATAATCTCCATTTTAATACCTGTAGAGGTGCTGATAGATCTTTTCCAAACTATGCATGTAAATGTTGTGGTTTATTTGGGGTTACAAATTACCTGGTGTGTGCATAGCCTTACCATGTGCTGTGCAAACATTAGAGGAGCTCTTGGCTTACCAGACTAATTGCTGCCACATTTTTCCAAATGGCAGCCTGGGATATGAAGATAATAAAATTACTTGTGTTAATATTGAATTAGTTTGAATTCAAAACACTATACTTATCAAATTCATGATTTGAATGAAATATACGCATCTTTCTCTTGAAAAAATATGCAATGATATTTTACTAAGTGTCTAAATATCACTCACTTTAAACTGTATCTTATGTTTGAAAAGTACCATATTTCACTTGATTTGTGGCAAGTTCTGAAGTAACTGAAGCTACAAATCACCAGAATGTTCTGAATGTAACTGAAGCTGCAAATCTTTGCATTGCAAATCATTTTTGATTGACTGAATTGACAGAACCGTTTCCACTTTAATATTTTTATATGCCCAGTGGACCTTACAGATACATATAATAATGTTTTTGTAGCATTTTCTCAGAATTCCATGCCTTAGAACTTTTTTGTGTTTTCAATATTTTTAATGAGTTTTGTGCAGAAAAAATAAGCACACTTAGAGTTACAGGGGCGTATGCATACATGTTACTTTATAGCAAGTAAAAGTAAAATAGTGAATATTGTTAAGCAGCACAGTTACACATTCATTGTCATAAAAAATGAGCATGTTGGAAAAACTTTAAACAAGGACTTGAATATTTACCAAAGTAAGCTCCCCTATTTGCCAGTAGAATCCAGCATCCATTCATGCTTTTCACCACTTGTGGATGAGTGAAATACACATTCCCATCAACAAGAGTTTGTTTTTAGCATTTTCAACTCTTTTGACAAGTTGTTAACTGTCATAACGTATATAATGCGTATTTTACACTGGTATGTAAAAAAGAAAATCAGTAATACACACAACATAAAAGACAGGGTACACTAAGAACAGCATTTGTGCTTGCTAAAGTGCAAGGGCTTTGTGTAGCATTTTTGGCTGCATTTTTGCAACACTATTTGCAGGCACTGTACCTGTGATTGTATGGTGCTTGTGATTTGCATTTTTTTTAATGTGCTTTGAATAAAGTTTTATGTACATGCCGGGTCACTTCGTGTACATTTGCTCCGACTTCCAGAGTGTAGTCCTGCCTCCTTGCGCAAAAAAAGGTCATCAATGCTTCTCTATCTCTAGGTAGAGAAGTGATTACTTTTTATGCAAAGAGGCGGGACTATGCACGATAAGCTGATGTACAGGAAACTAAGAGGCCTGGAAGGTAAACAAAATTTTATTCAAAACACAAAATCGCTGCAAAACAACTTTTGAACAGTGATTCAAAAGCAATTTTACAGCACTCCTATACTGTACATTGTAATGCAATCACATGCTTTTGCAGGGGCATATCTGGGTAATATAGAGCCTATGGAAACTCTGAAATTGCGCCTGCCCCCCCCCCCCCCCTTAAAAACAACATCCTTTCTCACAAACATTGTTATGGTTGCCTGTGTTTTTTGGCTCCGGATGTTGCTGAAGTTACTTTCTTGGAAATATATCTTCCTATTCCCTCTCTGCCCTCTTTTCTAACACTTAGCTAAGTGGGCCCTGCATGCATAAGAAGCCTTGTTCCCCAAATAACAGAATTAATCTGATCTGTGGTCTGAGTGATGGGAGGCATGGGGGCACAGGAAAGGGACAGGCATGGGGCACAGCACAGGTGCAGGCATGGGGGCACAGCTCAGGTGCAGGCATGGGGGCACAGCTCAGGGAAGACATTGGGGCACAACCCAGGGGCAGGCATTGGGGCACAGCATGAGGCAGACATGGCGGCGCAGCACAGAGGCAGGATTGGCGCCCACAATGCTGTGGCACCCATGGCACGAGCCATGCCTGCACCCCTCTAGATACGCCTCTGTGCTTTTGGCATGTAAGTGCAATGGTTTTTATACATATTAAAGGGAAAATGTTTTGCACTATCAGAGGTTTTTAATTCAAGGTCATTTTGAAAGAAGCCTTACTGATGTGGAGAGTTTATAAGATTGATGTAGATTGGAGGTCAACTTATTGACACTACCTGTGAATCGACTAAGAGGCAACCTATTAATATTGGCATTGATCACATAGGTTGCGGGTGACCTGTGTATATCTCCAAAGTGCTGATTGGCCTGTGTAGTCTTTAAATCCGGTGAGTCCCGTGTGATTGGGTGTGGTGGAGGCTTTCTGTCAAGTGATTACTAGTGGTGTCAGCCCAAAGCATATTGAATGAACTTTGACTTTATTATAGCAGTGAGCACACCTGTATGAACTGACTTATTTGCCAGTGTGCACTGATAAATGCTTTATAGAATAAATAGGTTTACAACTGGTACATTTCCTCATAGGGTAACTTTCAAGGTTTCAAAGAAATCCAGGAACGGCAGTGGCACAGTCCGACTGCCAGAACACTGTGCACACAAGTAGAGAGACTAGCCAGCATCGTTACATAGGTTTTTAACAGGAAATGCTTTTGAAAAGAATAAAGAAAACCTTAAAGGGAACCTGAATCGAGAGGTATATGGAGGCTACCATATTAATTTCCTAGTTACATAGTTACATAGTTATTTTGGTTGAAAAAAGACATATGTCCATCGAGTTCAACCAGTACAAAGTACAACTCCAGCCTGCTCCCTCACATATCCCTGTTGATCCAGAGGAAGGAGAAAAAACCCTTACAAGGCATGGTCCAATTAGCCCCTAAAGGGAAAAATTCCTTCCCGACTCCAGATGGCAATCAGATAAAATCCCTGGATCAACATCATTAGGCATTACCTAGTAATTGTAGCCATGGATGTCTTTCAACGCAAGGAAAGCATCTAAGCCCCCTTTAAATGCAGGTATAGAGTTTGCCATAACGACTTCCTGTGGCAATGCATTCCACATCTTAATCACTCTTACTGTAAAGAACCCTTTCCTAAATAAATGGCTAAAACGTTTTTCCTCCATGCGCAGATCATGTCCTCTAGTCCTTTGAGAAGGCCTAGGGACAAAAAGCTCATCCGCCAAGCTGTTATATTGCCCTCTGATGTATTTATACATGTTAATTAGATCCCCTCTAAGGCGTCTTTTCTCTAGACTAAATAAACCCAGTTTATCTAACCTTTCTTGATAAGTGAGACCTTCCATCCCACGTATCAATTTTGTTGCTCGTCTCTGCACCTGCTCTAAAACTGCAATATCTTTTTTGTAATGTGGTGCCCAGAACTGAATTCCATATTCCAGATGTGGCCTTACTAGAGTGTTAAACAGGGGCAATATTATGCTAGCATCTCAAGTTTTTATTTCCCTTTTAATGCATCCCAAAATTTTGTTAGCTTTAGCTGCAGCTGCTTGGCATTGAGTACGATTATTTAACTTGTTGTCAATGAGTACTCCTAAGTCCTTCTCCAAGTTTGATGTCCCCAACTGTATCCCATTTATTTTGTATGGTGCTAGACCATTAGTACGTCCAAAATGCATGACTTTACATTTGTCAACATTGAATTTCATCTGCCATGTATGTGCCCATATAGCCATCCTATCCAGATCATGTTGCAATATGACACTATCTTCCTGAGAGTTGATGATTCTGCATAATTTTGTATCATCTGCAAAAATAGCAACATTGCTCACTACTGCATCTACTAGGTCATTAATAAATAAATTGAAGAGCACTGGACCCAGAACAGACCCCTGTGGGACCCCACTGCTAACAGTCTCCCATTTTGAGTACGATCCATTGACCACAACTCTTTGTTTTCTGTCCATTAGCCAGTTCCCTATCCATGAACACAGACTCTTCCCCAGTCCTTGCATCCTCAACTTTTGCACCAGACTTTTGTGGGGAACAGTGTCGAAGGCCTTTGCAAAGTCCAAGTATATCACATCTACATCATTCCCAATATCCATATTAGCATTCACTACCTCATAAAAGCTGAGCATGTTAGTCAAACAGGACCTTAGTAAACCCATGTTGATGCTGAGAAATAAGATTATTTTCTACTATGAAGTCATGTATAGTATCCCTTAGTAACCCCTCAAATAGTTTGCATACAACTGATGTTAAGCTTACAGGTCTATAATTTCCTGGATCAGATTTTTTGCCCTTCTTAAATAATGGGAAAACGTGGGCTGTACGCCAATCCACTGGGACTCTGCCAGTTGCAAGAGAGTCACAAAAGATAAGATAAAGGGGTTTATCTATAACTGAACTTAATTCCCTTAGGACCCGAGGATGCATGCCATCCGGGCCAGGTGCCTTGTCTATTTTTAATTTATTTAGTCTTGCCTTCACTTCTTCCTGCGTTAAGTATTTAATACTACAGTTAGAAGATTGAGACTCTTCCGCAGTTTGCAACAGTGCTGTTTCTTTTGTGAAGAAAGAAGCAAAGAAAGCATTTAATAACTCTGCCTTACCTTGGTCATCAACCATTGAGTTCCCACCCTCATCCTTTAGGAGTCCTATACAGTCAACCTTTCTTTTTTTAGAGTTAATGTACTTGTAAAACTTTTTTGGGTTAGACTTGATATCCTTAGCGATTTGTTTTTCAGCTTCAATCTTTGCCTGCCTAATTTCTTTTTTACAATTTTTATTGCACTCCTTATAATTGCTTAGTGCAGCCTCGGTCCCCTCCTGTTTTAAGACATTATAGGCATTATTTTTCCTCTTCATTTTATCTTTAACCTTTCTATTCATCCATAGAGGCCTTTTTTTTATTCCTAGACATTTTGTTTCCATATGGGATATACATACTACAATATTGATTGAGTATAAGTTTAAAAGCTTGCCATTTCCCTTCAGTGTCTTCCCCTTGTAGTACATTATCCCAGTTCACCAAACTTAGTGCCTGCCTAATTTGATTGAACTTTGCTTTTCTAAAATTCATAGTTTTAGTGGTCCCGCTGCCCCGTGGCCTATCAGTCACCAGATCAAACGTTATCATGTTGTGATCACTATTTCCCAAATGTTCTTGAACCTGCACATTTGATACATTATCTGGTCTATTAGAAATGATCAGATCCAGTAACGCATTCCCCCAAGTTGGTTCAGTTACCATTTGAGTCATGTAATTGTCCTGTAGTGCTGCCAGAAATCTGCTGCTTTTACCAGAATGGGTAGCCTCAATACTCCAGTCAATGTCTGGAAAGTTGAAGTCGCCCATAATTATGACCTCATTTTTACTTGCAGCTTTTTCAATCTGCTGTAGTAATCGCAGTTCTGCAGCTTCATTAATAAGAGGTGGCCTGTAGTATACCCCAATAAGCAATTGGCAACTTTTATTTCCACCATAAATATTTACCCAAATGGACTCCACATTTTCACAATCTTCCTCCATCTCATCATTGAGGACAGCTGTAAGAGAATTCTTAACAAAGAGACAAACATTACTTCTCCAGCTTGTTTCCCCCATACCTTTAGATTGTAAACTCACAAGGGCAGGGCTCTCTCACCCTTTTGCATCTTGGAATTTGTTATTCATTTCATAGCTTGCACTGTGTTATACATTTTATTCATCATGTTACATCTGTCATTGCAGTCGCCAGTTCTGTATGTTGTACCAGTGTCCATATTTGATTTATATCATTGGCTGTGTCGTTATGTACCCCTTTTTGTTTTCCTACTTTGTGCAGCGCCACAGAATATGTTGGCACTTTATAAATCAATAATAATAATAAACATTACCAGTTGCCTGGCAGTACTACTGATCTCTTTAGGTGCAGTCATGTCTGAATCACCCACTAAAACAAGCATACAGCTAATCTTGTCAGATTTTTTGTCAGTGACATCTGATCTACATGTTTCTTCAAAGTCTATGGCTATAAGTGTTTTAGGCAGAAGATCAGCAGGACAGCCAGGTGATTTGCATGGTTTAAAATGAAATAAATATGGCAACTTCCATCTCCCTCTCACTTTAGGTTTCCTTTAGGAATTCCCCCATAACGTGTAGAACTAATCCAAATCCTGTCAGAAATACTTAAATAAATAGACTCAGAGCCATCAGATCAATAATACCTACTGTATGTGACAGTTACATAGGAAAATAGGTAATTTAGAGTGCATTTCACTTTTGGGCTGGGTGTTCTTTACCACTTATACTGGGGGAAACTTGCTACCTATACTGGGGACACCTTACCACCTATACTGGGGACCCCTTCCTATCTATGCTGGGAGCACCTTACTACCTATACCGGAGCATTTATATTAGGCTACCTATATTGGCGGCACATCTGGCCACCAATCCTAGGGAAGGAGCTTATACTTATGGGACATCTGGCCACCTATACTGGGAGTGGGATCGGTACCTACATCTACCTATATAGTGGTGGCTCCTCCCACATCATGTTATGGCCACGGCCACCTTTTGCCTTCAGAAGGAGGGGCACAAATGATGGGCTGCTTAGGGCCACAAAAACATTAGCTGCACCCCTGCTTTTCACAATGCTGTATATGGTGTGTTAACTAATTTATTTATCATCTACCAAGTCCTACACAGAAAAGTTACACAAAATTGAATTTGTGTAAAACAAAATTGCAGAAAACAAACGGTTTTGAATGCTCTTCAGAATAAAACACACAGTACATACTAGATATTTTTTTAGATGTCTTAGAAAACTGTGTGATAAAAGAGCCCTCATTTTGAAAGTAATGTGGATTCATTCACAAAGAACATGTCTCAGCTGACTGAATGCCGGATATTGAACCTGTGCATTAAACAGTCGAGACATACATGCCATTCTGAAATTAAAAACAAATAGGAAAACCGACTTTGTATGCAATGTGTCGAAAAAAAAATGAACATAAACGCTTTGGCAACTATGCCAAACAATAAAAACATTAGGAATATTGATCTGAGAAGTAAATCAAGAGAAAAGATACTGTCACGTAAAGGAAAATCTATTGCACTTGTAATTCTCCAGGACTATGGCATTGTGACCAGAGAAGTGAGGTTGTTGTAAATGCTGGGATGGCATGCACTTTTAGACAAACACAGTGATTAACCTAAATTGATTTTTCTCCAATGTCAGCTTAAAGGTGACCTGAAGAGAATGTCATTAAGCTGTCGTAACTTGCTAATAGCAGGAACTTTAGTTTAACGCCTTTCTTTCTTGTAAAGCCACAATTGCACACCCTGCCCCCATGTATTCCCACAATGTTAGTGTTGCTCAGTGTTGCTCATCTTTGTTGCTGCCTCCTGTTGGCAACTTATGTCTGTTTAACACTGTTGCCATATTTGTCCCCATATTTGTGGATAATTGAGTCTGTTTTCTACAGTGATTGTTCATAACTTTTGTGTCCCAAAACAACTATACAATTTTGGGGGTACATGTTGTTTTAAGTATCCAGGTTTCTACATTTACAATAAAACTCACTTAGTGCGCTCTAAGATAAGAATGCTTCAAAGCTGCTCATTAGTAGTTTTACCTCTGTGTGAGCATAGATCAAAATTCAAGACACGTAGAGGCGCTAAAATGTTTTAATAAATGCCATATGGTATGCACTACAATAAAATCAGTTTTAAAATTTCTAACATGCCACTCATACAATTGGCACTCATCTATGGATTTCCCCTTTCAATACCTGACTATTTAAAGTCATTCTTAGTTCATGGGACTAAGTGCATCTATGCAAACTTAAAACTCCGTAGGGAACTGAGGTATAGTTCAAATACAGTCACCCTTTTCCTTAATGTTTAATCCAATGCAGACTGTCACAGCTGTGGTACACAACACCAGTTCAATTGCACTGAAAAAGGCTAATCAGAGGGTAGGATTTCACTTTGAGTATTGAAAAAGGTGTCCAGGGCTTTGGCTCTAATACTCACCACCCCCGATGTGGTTGCTCTGCAGTGTGGGTATTCCATGTGGGCGCAGTTCCATGAGCCGTCTGCCAATTACTTTGAGTAGTTGGAAACACAGTTTGTGCACCGATCATATAGCATCTCTACAGGCTAAGTGCCCAGTCCCAGAGACCGCTCACTGTCACCTTGGTGCACCACTATTTAATGCTTTTGGCACATTCATGTATTGCGGCAGCTCCGGGTATGTGTCATCGAATTTGTCAAGTCATCAGCAGTACATTACTCAGCTTCATCAGCTTGCTCTTTAACCACTTAATGACAAGCAGACTTATAAAAAAAAGTCCTGCTAGAGCCTTTTAATGGCTCCAGGAGAATCAAACAGCGCTGCTGCCGCTGTGCGCATGCACGCTCCCGAACCATAGAAAAAAATACACCTTTATTTCAAAGTAATATATTGCCACCATACTTTGTACTAGGTACATAATTAAAATCTTGTGATAACCAGGACAAATAGGCAGATAAAATGTGTGGGTTTTATATACAGTAGCAGTGTTTATATTAAAACTATAGGAGATGAAATTGGAGAAAGTGTATTTTTTTTATATTTTTTCCTTGTTTTTGCCTTTAAAATGCATAGAAAATAAAGTAATTACTGAAAACAAATATTAACCCCAAAAAGCCTAATTGGTGATATAGATCATTTCATTGTGATTAGTAGTGATTAAGCTATTTGCAAATGAAAGGCATGAGCACTGAAAAGTGAAAACTGCTCTTGCCCATTAGGGTAAAATAGCATCATGAATTACTTGAATGTGGTATTAAAAAAAAAGAATGAGAAAAAGCAAAAGCAAAGGAAAGTGGAAGAAAGGGTAAGCATAATTATAGGTCATTTTGCCCTACAATCATGAAAATAAAAGTTAGCGGGTTGGAAATGGAGTGTGTAGCCGTGTGTGTGCCTTGTCTACTGTATTAATACTTATTTCCTTGTTTTCTTTTCTTTTTGAGTGATTTAATGGGGAACAGTTAAATCAGATATGCCAGTCTAGTCTTTGTGTTTCCAATCATTGCTCTCTTATTTGGTTCCATATTCACTTCTTTATTGGTAACTAGGTAATCAATCGTTTAAAGTTAAAAAAAAAAATGGCATGGCATTAAACCAGTCCTCAAATTGATAAGAGGTTTGTTTTTACATATTCTATTATTTTAACTTTTCTTGCCACCAGTGTACCAATGTTTATCATCTTTCTCTATGTTCTACTTTTGTCTTATTAAATATTCCAAATAAGTCTAACATATTGTTAATGGTCATGTCTGGATTCATTTCCAGCACAGATGATTAGTCTGGTCATTTTAAGCACAGTCAAAGAATTTACTATCTGTCATGAAATACTATGGCCCATATGCAATTAACCACCCTGGCGTTCTATTTCCCCAGGATTTCCGTGCACAAATTGGTACAATTAATTGTCATAACCTTTTTCCTGTAACTTACCAAAACGAGTCAAGCAAGAGTTTAGTATACAATATGAGTATAATAAAAGCGTCAAACACAAATTCTTGTCAAAAATAAAATAAAATGTATTAATGACAAACAGAAATAGCTTTAAATCAATGCAGTAATAAATAATAAGTAATACAAATAAATAGATGCAGTAATATCCTGAAAATAAAGGCAGAAATAAATGGAGGCAGAAAAATAAATGCATGGTATATCTCAAAATACCTCCTTCGTATGATATATTTTGAAACAAGGTATAGCACAAAGTGCAACGTCACAGTCCAGACAATAAGTGCGTGTCTCCTTGCGCACTTTTTTACCTTCAGGGCCTTTTTTGGCGCAGCAGACCGCACACCTTTTTATAGGTTGAAGCTTTTGTGCGGGGGCAAAAATTCAGGAAAGTGCCGTCCAGTCAGTCTCTCTGGATTTACAACATATGAGGCTCTGCGCCCCACTCTACTGGACTCCGGTGGGGGGTGCTTCAGGTAAATGTTTTCGCACAACTGCCAAATGAAGTCATGGTATGCAACAGGCCTTTCATTGTTTTGTTTGAACAGGACATAGGCATTCCACATGCACTGTTCCAGGAGGTGCCTAAAAAATGTTTTATAGTATTTGTTTTGCTGCTTTTGGACAGCCGGGTAAAAGGTCATGACAGCATCAGCCCTGTCCACACCTCCCATGGCGTGGTTGTAGTCCACTATAGCTTGTGGCTTGTCCACCTCCCTGCTACCTCTGTGGTGTGCACGGTAGCAGCATTGTGTACGGTGCTGAGCATGCACACGTCCCGCTTGTCCTTCCACCGCAGGGCCATAATTTTCCCCTTCTGCCAGGCAACAATTTCTCCCTTTTTCAAATGCCTGGCAGAAAAGGCTGGTGGAAGTTGGCGCCGGTTGGGTCTTATTGTTCCGTATGAATCCATCTTGTGCTGGATCAGGTAGTCACAAAGTTCAGGGGAGGTATAAAAGTTGTCCGTCGTAAGACAGTACCCCTTACCCAGCAACGGCTCGATGAGAGTGAGCCAACCCATACTCACAGAACTGGGGACCAAACTTCGTGCCTTTGCCCGTGTACATGATAGAGTTCCAGATGTACCCGGACTTGGCCTCACAAAGCATGAAGGACTTGATCCCAAAGCGGGCCCTTTTTGATGCGATGAACTGCACCCAGCTGAGTCTCGCTTCTGCCCAGGTACCCCAGTGAAAGGGAACCTGGGTGGTGGAGCTTGGTCCAGGCTCTCCAGCTCATGTGTGCACAACTGGCTCCTCGATGTCACTGTCACTTGTGGCATCGGTTTCTGATGACAGATCCCCAGGAACGTCACTGTGGGTAGATTCCTCCGCCACAGACTCGAAATTACTGCCGCTATCCTCAAAGACGTCCATCAGCTCCTGGTCACATAGACGCCTCCGGGAGGACGAAGCCATGACTCCAAACAAGATACGGGGTCAGCGGCAAAAAAAACCCAAAAAACAGCAAAAGCAATCACACAGAAATTACAGCGTCTTTAGAAAGACTAGCAAAACTGTAACACTGTATGAAGCAAGGGCAGGAAAATCACTCGAAGCACAGCAATCACCAAAAGTAGCTGACAAGCAGACTAGCAATGGGACACCAGTGACTCTGAAAGAGGAAGAATGTGTAACAGCCCACCCTTTTTATACTGTGATCAGGTGTATTTACTAAACAACTTTGAATCAGTGTATCATGATTGGTGTTACTTTGTAATTGTGTAATGAGTCACTTTATGATGTAATTCATGCGCCGGACAGCAGGGGGCGCATGATATACATCACAGGAGGAAGCTGGGCATCGCCATCTTGCAAATGCGGAAATCCTCCGCACGGAGAGACACAGGGAGCCCGGGAGGGGAGACCACACAGCCCGCAGAGCCAGCACAGACATCGGGATGCAGCGGACGTGCCGCCGATTGCAGAGGTAAGCCCCTGCAACTACATGACGAGCTCAGCTCGTCATTACCACTATTTACATTGGTGGTATGGACGCGCTCAGCTCGTCCATACCGCCAGGCTGGTTAACTTTTTCTCCTGAGTTTTCTCCTTGGAGATAAATTTTCATCTTCTATTTAGAATTATTTTTTAGCACTTTGTAACTGAAAAACTGCCAAAAAAGTAGACGAACAAGTACTATCAAAATTATTTAGAATACTTTCTTGCTTAGTTCTTGCATAGTTTAAAAGGCATTTTATTGACAAGTTTGAAAATATCACCTTGGAGATGAAGCTAGTTGCATATGGGTGATTTTCGGTTGTAGATCTTGGTATGTCCGATTACAAAGAGCCAGATATTTTTGCATATCGTGGACTTCATATCTTCATCAAATGTACCATGTACTTTTGTAATTTTATTGAGGTAGCTTTCAAGTTTGTTTTGTCCAAGCACACTTGTGCGTAATGGTTCTTTTTGGGATCTAGTGTTGTTCCAGGATCTATATTATTCTGCCGAGATTCCAGGAGGTAAGTCAGGGTTACATGCCAGAGTACTAATTGGTATAGGATCTTTATTTGACATGAATGATTTCATTAGAATTAATATGGAATCTGGGTTTGCTTTTATTAGAGGATGTGTGCAGTCCTGTATTAAAGTCTTTGTAACTGAGTACCCTAATTCCAAGAGAGTGCCAGTTTCTTTTTCACAGTTGTCATTTTAATCACGGCCCATATTTTATTATCTGTGTCTCTCTGCCAATAAAGTACGCTAGATAAAAGTGTACTGAGGTAGTAATAGTACAAATTTGCTTAAAGAACTCCTCTTTGATTTTTTTTGTATGAGTCCCTGGGTTTTATCCTCACCAAATCTAAATCTGAAAAATTATATTACTCTCCTTAACCACTTGAGGACCTAGCCTTTACCCCCCCCCCCCCCTTAAGGACCAGCGCTGTTTTTTCAGATCTGTGCTGGATGGGCTCTACAGCCCCCAGCACAGATCAAATGACAGGCAGAGCGACCAGATCGCCCCCCTTTTTTCCCCACTAGGGGGATGATGTGCTGGGGGGGTCTGATCGCTCCTGCATGCTGTGGGTGGTGGGGGGGGAACCTCAAAGCCCCCTCCACCGCAAGATTCCCCCTCTCCCTCTTCTCCCTCCCTGCCTGAGAGATCGGAGGCTGCACAGGAACGGATCTGTCCTGTGCAGCCTCTAACAGGCTCCCCGCTGTCATGTGACAGCGATCCCCGGTAATGTTGGGTGAACAGTGTTCGCCACTGTTCGGGTTCTGCAGAACATCACCCTGTTGGGGTGATGTTCGAGTTCGGTCGAACACCTGATGGTGTTCGGCCTTTTTTTTTTAACAATTCAATTTTATTGTTTTTAGTAAACATAAGCATTACACACAAGAATACAGAAACAGTGATCAACCAGGGTCCTGGTAACATAGGAACAAGGTCTCCTTATACGTGACAATGCATACATATACTCAAACATATTAAGCAAGTCATTTTTGGAATACAAGAAACAGGATATCATGTACATGAAATTATATATACATATATGCTTGGTTGGAGGTCATATCCATAAGGATTCTTATCTTTAAGTATATAAGAGAGTCACATTAGATGAGCAGCAGCAGTGCTGGCTAGGTAATAGATCCCTGTGTTGATCTTAGAAGAAAAAGCAGGGATAGAAAAGGTGAAGAAAGGAAGGAAGGTATGGAAAAGAGAAGAGAGAAGTAAAAGATTGCCCAGTGTCTCCGACACCCAGTCTGTTCATGCATCACTCATGACCATACAGTATCACAAAACATCTTAGAATCTTGTGGGAGGGTAAGTGGGGTTAAAGTCAATCTTCAGGACCAGTAGGAAGGGTGTCTACCTTGTTGTACCATGGGGCCCAGATTTTATCAAATCGTTTGGGGCAGTTCCTGCTCTTATAAGTTAAACGGTATAGAGGTAAAGTTTTATTGATAGTTCTTTTCCAAAAGTTAAAAGATGGTGGTTTATCTGATTTCCATGTTCTCAATATCTCTTTACGAGCATAAAAGCATAAGATTTTGACGAGGTATTGGGCATGTTTATTTGTAGGCGTGCCATCTAGGAGGCTCAGCAGAGCTAGCCTAGGAGAGAACGGCAAATGCATATCTAGGATTTCTTTAATTAGCGAGATGATCTGTTGCCAGAATTTATTTACCTTGGGGCAATCCCAGAACATATGGAAAAAGGATCCTTGGTTAACTATACACCGTGGGCAGTTGGGGCTATTTATGTTAGAGATTCTACTCATGCGGAGGGGTGTTAGGTACGTTCTATGGAGAAACTTGAACTGAATGAGCCGTTCTTTTGCTGAGATAGGTAGTTTAACAAATTCTTCCAAAATCTCCTGCCAGTCCGCATCATCCAGCCCTGCAATATCTTCGTTCCAACGGGATTTACATCTAGTTAGACTATGAGTGTTGGCATTCATGAGCGTGAAGTATATTACTGACAATGGTTTGTCCAATTCCGCTACCATTAATGTTTTCTCAAGCTCAGGGGACACTAAAATTGGGGGGATATGTGCGAATTGCGCATTGTATGCATGGCGTAATTGCAAGTATCTAAAGTACATCTTGTTGGGGAGGTTATATTTGGATTTCAGGGTATTAAAGGAGAGAAGACCATCGTTGTTGGTTATGTGGTGAATTGCTTTAATATCGTATCGGGCCCAAAGGGCTGGGTCTGGTATCTGTGAGAAGTGAGGAAGCAATGAGTTTCCCCATAAGGGGGTAAATGGCGACATTTTATCATTGTCGCTAGTAAATTTAACCATGTCTTTCCAGACTTTAACCGTAGTAGCCATAGGAATAGTACATCTGTCATCAGATCTAGTACCCCGGAACGGCAGCAACGTTGTGTTCGGCCTTTTTAGTTCGGGTTCGCTAGAACTACTCAATGCCCGCCGAACAGGGCCAAACAGGGCCCCTGTTCGGCCGAACAGGGCCCTGTTCGCCCGAATACGGCCCCCCTATGGGGTCGCAGGCATAAGGGGGGAGCATGCCCCGATCGCGGGGGGGGGGGGTCGGAAATTCCCCCCACCCCCTCCGCTAGCGCTCCCCCCTCTGCCGGCTTCCCCATAAAAAAAGTTTGTTGAAAGTTAATAGTACCGGTGGCTGGCTCAGTGCAGTGACTGGCTGGCAATGGTGTGAGTGAGGAGGAGGAGTCCGACTAGGACGCGTTGAGGCCGGGCAGCGGGCGGTTCAGCGGTAGTACCCTTGTGGTACTTCCGCCCTTTCTCTGACCTCACGTCCTCTACGTGATGACGCATACGAGGGGGGCCGTATTGCGGCATGTTCGGGTCCCCATTGACTTCCATTGAGTTCGGGGTTCGGGCCGAACATGCCGAACATCTGGCCCATGTTCGGCCTGTTCGGCCCGAACCCGAACATCCAGGTGTTCGCCCAACACTAATCCCCGGCCGCTGATTGGCCGGGGATCGCTGATCTACTACAACGCTGCTACTGTAGCAGCGTTATAAAAATTTAAACAAAGCGGATTATTTCTGATTGTGTTTACATTTAGCCTGCGAGCTGCAATCGGCAGCCCGGAGGCTATTCACGGAGCCCCCCGCCGTGAAATGACAGGAAACAGCCGCTCGCGCGAGCGGCTGTTTCCTGATCAATTAGCCTGCATGCGTCGCTGGTCCTGCAGCTACCACTTTGCCGACGCGCGTTATGAGTGTGCGGTCGGCAAGTGGTTAAACTATTTTTTATTTTTTGGTTGGTGATGCTATAGGGCCAGGTTGTATACAAAATAGTCATTTTGATTATCTCCACCCGTCTAATCATATTACCACATAGCTTATTGCAACAGGTCTGCAAGTGATATTTGGTGTTGGTAATGTGTTTTTTTATCATTAACCTTTTATATTTCTTCTAAATTACTGCATAGGTTAATCCCAAAATATGCAATAAACTTTGTTGATTTAAAATCTCACAGTTTTGTTGTTGATTTATGGTCCTCTTTACAGCCCAAGTTTAACACTAAAGATTTTTTTTTTATCATTACTTATAAAATTGGAGTTCTAAATCTTGAGAAGATTTTTTTAATGGGTTGCATATGGATCTGGCTGGATGTCTTAATGTTCGAAGCAGGTCATCAGCGTAACCTAGAGTTTTAAGGTTTATGTCTGCTATTTCCAAACTTTAAATTTCGCTATCATTTTGTATTCGACCATATCATTTTGTATTAAACTCCATCACATAAGGTTCCAAAGTCTCAAACAAAATGTAAGTCTTGGGCCAACTTGTGTATTAAGAATTAACATTTACTGAACAGTCGCAAACAAAGTGGCGTAACTATAGTGACAGTGGGGGGCTTCTCTTCCTGCCTGTTGCAGAGTAGCGCAGTTGAGCAATTAAATATTTACCTGCTTTGGGTCTCTTCTGATCTTCTCAACAGCCACACACTCTATGCTGCATACCTCTGCCTCCTAAAGCATGTCATGTGATTGGAAACTGCAGGTATGAAAAGCACAAAGCGTGCCACTGCTGGGGAGAATAGTAGAAACCCAACGCATTGCTGGAGCAGGTAAATATTACATTGCTCCACTATGCTACTCTGCAGTGTGGAGAGAAAGGGTGTTGGGTAGGAGAGGGTAGTTTTACCAGCGACATGAGGGGATTTGGATCACATAAATGGGCCCCATGCTAATTTCGCTGGGGAGTCCTGTGGGTTGTTGCTGAACCCCGCCTCAAATTGACAATGTTTCACCCGGAAACACTGTCACCGGTGCGGTCTTCTGGGTGGCAAGGCAGTGTAATGTTCTTTCACTGCTTACAGTAATGCACTTTTATAGTTTTTGAGGGCCACACAAAATGACAAGGAGGGCTGCATTCGGCTTGCAAGCCTTGAGTTTGAGACCTGTGTGTTAGACAAATAAGTGAATCTGCTGCCAGATTGATTAGTGCCGTTGACAGCGGACAATGCCTTTTTAAGGCAAAGCTATTTGGGCTAGTTCACAGTGCACAGTTGCATTGCAGAATATTTCTGCATGTCAACTCTATGCCCATATAATTCTGTAGGCCTGTTCACAGTACTGATCGCGTTTTTTATCGGATTGCGTTATTCTAACTCGCTGCATGCAGGCTTTCTATTAAAATCTTTGTCCAGTCTCCATTGCAGTTCATTCTCATTATAATGCGTGTGTTATGCAATAGACCACCTTGAATCCAGTCTTAGAAATTCACACATTTACAGAGGCTGTTTGTCCTTGCAATTGTTTGCAATTGGTTGTTTATTAATTTCAGAAATGTGTTTTTGATATCTTCTTGCATTAAAGCATCTTTTAAAATCTATCCAGATCCATTTTCTGCTCTGTTCATCATTAATTCTGAGTTTAAACTGTAAGTTTGAAAGCTGCATGATCTGAGTAGGTGAAACTATTAATTTTGACTCTCTTAATGTCTTTAATTTAGTTTTGTAGCATTACACACAGGTAAATTATGCATTATGCTTGATATTTTTGTGAGAAGTGTGTGTAGTTGTTATTGTTTTAAGATCATCCATATATTTATATGTTTTGTATCAGGATAATACAATTCATTGGCTAACTAAAAAGAATAAAAGTAAGCGAGCTTTCCGCTGTAAAGCCTTCATTGGGCTTCACATTTATTAGCCAATAAATGGTGTCATCCTGATACAAAACTTCTTGCTTTTACTGATGGCTAACACGGTACAATACCCTACTGCTTATTTTTATAAGAAATTTTATTTTTGGTGCTTGAGTTGTCTCTAGCCATGCCCAATGTAAAGTTAAAGTTACCGTTTATGTATAATTAGCCCATTTTGTTTGGCCTTTATTTGGGGAAAATATATTTACAAGGATGAGAAAAAGAGAGAACACCAAGAGCCCAATATAGTGTAGTATGTACTGGTAATGTATAATTGGAAGAGTAATAATATTAATTTAATACTCACAAACCAGGGTTACCAAGTAGGCAACCACTGTCAAAGCAGGTGGGGAGATTGTCCTGACCCCATTAAGGATTAAAAAGTCGCTCTCTGTAGTAGAAGGAAGGGTACAACCCTCCACCAAGGGTGGACTTGATGTAGATAATAGGATAACAGAGGCGCCAACAGGATAAAAACACTAAAAGAACTTAAAAACCCATCTTGGTAATAGAGGAGGCAGTGGTGGACTCACCTCCTCCAAGCAGAACACATGACTGTGGATTTTCAGTCAAAACAATTTTATTGGATACTCCAAATAAAGTGCAACGTGTTTCGCGGGATACAAACCCGCTTCATCAGGCAACAACAGATAGGAGTAAACAGCATCTGCCAGTATCATCAACACTGAGCGCCTCTATTTTGCCTGTCCGAAGGGAGATGAAGGAGAAGCAGCAGCCTGAACAGACACAGATCCCTTAGGACCCCGTTGTGCTCTGTAGGCTGACTCATAAGCACCTGAGTGAAATATACACATTTTCCTTCAACACTGGGAAACAGGCGCTTTTGAGTCAGCCTGCAGAGGAAAGAGGATAGCGGGTCCTTTAGGGCTGTGTGTGTAACTCGTGCTGTCCCGGGATACTGCTGATCCCTGAGATGTGTGTGATTCCTGTGCTGCGATTCCTGGTGTCTGAGACTTGGTGAGTCCAGGTTTTTTTCCCCCATTGTCCTCCTATTTCACTACTCTCCGTGTGGCTGTCTATCCTCCCTCCAGCCCCCCTTGTGGCTGTCTCTGTCCCCCTGGTGTGACTGTCTCTCTCTCTCTGTGTCCCCCCCCCCCTGGTGTGGCTGTCTCTCTCTCCCCCCCTTATGTGGCTGTCTCTCTCTCTCTCCCCCTTATGTGGCTTTCTCTCTCTCTCCTCCCTTATGTGGCTGACTCTCTCTCTCTCCCCCCTTATGTGTCTCTCTCTCCCCCCAATGTGTCTCTCTCTCTCTCCCCCCTTATGTAGCTGTCTCTCTCCCCCCCCCCATGTGGCTGTCTCTCTCTCTCTCTCCCCCCCCCCCCTTATGTGGCTGTCTCTCTCTCCCCCTTATGTGTCTCTATCTCCCCCCTTATGTGGCTCTCTCTCTCCCCCCTTATGTGTCTCTCTCTCTCCCCCTTTATGTGGCTCTCTCTCTCCCCCCTTTATGAGGCTCTCTCTCTCTCTCCACAAACCCCCCCCCCACCCCGATGTGGCTGTCTCTCTCTATCCAACCTAGTGTGGCTGTCTCTCTGTCTATGTCCCCCCTGGTGTGGCTGTCTCTCTTTCTGTCCTCCCTGGTGTGGCTGTCTCTCTTTCTGTCCTTCCTGGTGTGGCTGTCTCTTATTTTCTGGTGAAAAGCTGCACTCATTGCGTTTATTTTCTGGCCAAATGCTGCACTCGTTGCGTTTATTTTCTGGTGAAAAGCTGCACTCATTGCGTTTATTTTCTGGTGAAATGCTGCACTCATTGCGTTTATTTTCTGGTGAAATGCTGCACTCATTGCGTTTATTTTCTGGTGAAATGCTGCACTCATTGCGTTTATTTTCTGGTGAAAAGCTGCACTCATTGCATTTATTTACTGGTGAAAAGCTGCACTCATTGCGTTTTTCTGGTCAAATGCTGCACTCATTGCGTTTATTTTCTGGTGAAAAGCTGCACTCATTGCGTTTATTTTCTGGTGAAAAGCTACACTGACTGGGTTTATTTTCTGGTGAAAAGCTGCACTCATTTCGTTTATTTTCTGGTGAAATTCTGCACTCATTGCGTTTATTTTCTGGTCAAATGCTGCATTCATTGCATTTATTTTCTGGTCAAATGCTGCACTCATTGCATTTATTTTCTGGTCAAATGCTGCACTCATTGCATTTATTTTCTGGTTAAAAGCTGCACTCATTGCGTTTATGTTCTGCTGAAATGTTGCCCACATTGCGTTATTGTCTGCTGAAAATTTTCAGAGAAAATCACATTTTCCACTGCTCGAGGAACCAATTCTGGTGGTTTCTAGTACACCACCCTAAAAATTTTGAAACATTTGTCTTTGAGAGCAGAGGTTTTCTAATTGCAGTTCTTCTGTGGAATCCAGATTAGTGCAGCTCCCTACTAACAGTTTTTGTGGAAACTGGGTTCTGTATGTGTTCATTCAGCTCTGCAGTGATTTTAGGAGCCATGGTCTTGCAAGCTTTTCTAACAATTCGATTAAGAGTCTGACGGTCTCTCTCAGACAACTTCGACTTTCGGCCACAACTGTGCTTTGCTGAGGATGTTTTTCCTTCTCTTTCAAAGGCAGTCATTACTTTTGAGACAGTACCTCTTGAAATGCCAAGGATTCGAGCAGTTTCTTTTTTAGTAACACCTCTTTGAAAGTCTGAGAGATCTGCCATTTTTATAAATTATAACCAACTTTGGTTTAAATATCTTTCAAAAGACAATTATTTTAATTAAACATATCAAATAACAAAAATAATAAACAAAAACATTTTAACATATGTCACGTTTTGATTGCTTAAAACATGTTCAAAGATTATGATGCCAAAATGTTAGGGGTTTCCATTATTTTGTCCAACCCCTGTATTTAGAACAGTAAAAACAACAGTAAAAGTCACTAAATAAACCCTTTTTTCTAAAGTTTTTAGTGAGTTTTCAGTAAGTCGCAAAACTTGGCTCTATTAGTCATATTTAGCCAATGTTTTTAGAAAATATGGTATCAAGCAATAAATCACCAATCAAGTGCATAAAACTGGATAGGGAATAAAGTTTTGCTGTACAAGTCAGATCACTTCTCTAATTACATGTAGTTGATTGGACAGTGTCATCCATTATCAGCAAATATTAACCAATACTGTATCAGGTAACTAGATATTTGTAAGTTTTCTATAATTGCACAAAAAAAAAATACAAAAAGTTGAGAGGATGTTGCTTTTGGTGATCCTATGATCTTTACCCCATAGGTCATGCTACTCTTTTTGATCACTTGTTACTGTATTTGTTTTCTCAGGGATCAGAGGGAGTATATTTAATTGATATGCAGTAGAAAGTCTATTCAAAACAGTGCAAGCAGTGAAAATCTGTTACATAATCCATTATAATTATATTAAAGTGGCAGCATCCACATAAAAAGAAATTCAGATATGCTAGTACATTTTTGACAACTTTTTGTCATATGTAATTCATCTGTAATGTACTGTAATATAAATCTTAAAATCAAGAGGCTGAAACATGGAAATTTAAACGTGCTGAAAAATGTCACAAAGTAACTAAGAAGTAGTGTAATTCAGGGTGACTTTGCTACGGTCTGCTAAGTAGAAGAATGCTTGGGTGCAGCTTTTGGGCATTTTTGCCATCACAAATCAAGTCCCGGTTGGTGTTTATTTTCTCAGCTGTGGGCAAGAAGAAAGGCATGCAACAGCAGAACGTAACAAAGATGTAACAGTGTTATAATAGAGAACAGAGGCACCAAAAGGATAAAAACAGTGTTTAAAAGTTTTAAAATTTTGCTTAGGAGGCAGTGGTGGACTTACCTCCCATAAGCAGACACAACAAACTGTGTATTCACAAAAGGGATATTTATTGGTATACTCCAAAAATAGATCGCAACGCGTTTCGCAGGTCAAGCCCGCTTCATCAGGCAAATACAGGAAGGAGCACACAACTGGGGGTAAGAGGCAACACATTTGTACAGATCCTGAACATACCGCATAAACATAAAACATAAACAAAAGCATTTGTGTAAGGGAATTCACTAGTTGTGATTAAGTGTAATGACGTCAATGGGATGACTATTTATTGTATTTAGCGGAGGAAAAATAAAAGACAAAGAAAGAAGGGAAAAAAAGGGGGGTGCGGGGGGGGGGGGGGAATTGAAGGGTAAGAGGGGGGAGGGGAAGGGGGAGGAGGGGAAGGGGGAGGATTAGAACCGGAGGGTGGGGGGGATTTTTAGGGGGAAGAAACCAAAACAGAAAAAAGAAAAAGAAAATAATGATAATATTAAGTATTAAATATAAATATGACATCATAATATAACTAAAAAACGTTGATCTCCAACATGTGGGAAGTTGGTGTATTATATGGGGTATTTTCCTAACACACAGTCAAAAGTATCAATATTAATATATATATATATGCACGTGTATTAAAAGAGAGGTTTAACCTATAAGAATTAGTGCAAAGGGGATTTATGAGTAAAGTAGTGCAAAAGGTGTTTAAGTAAAATGTAAAAAAAATCAGAAAGTGATTACTTACCAGCAGTATGTCTAGGTAGCACCTGGCGCCTCGGTGGCTAAGTGCTACTGAACTGCTGTTTATATAGTGGTGAGGACCTCCCCTTAACTGATTAGAATGTGGGGCGGGCGCTTAATTTCCCGCCATGCGTGATTGCGTCATTACGCATGCGCGCATGCGTACTTTGACGCATCATTGCGTCCATGTATAAACGCGTTGACAATGCACGATGCACGCATGCGTACATTTGGACGCATACTTTCCGCGTCACAGTATGGGCGCATGCGTACTAGCATGGCGGCATGGAATGGGATATTGCATATATATGGACACGTTGGGATGCAAAAAAGTAAGCGAGATAAAAGCAGAGTAAAAACACCATTGGTTGACTAGATAACAATAATTCATGAAATACATTTCAGGTTCCTAGATCTGACTATATGAACCACTGTTGTTATGCAATTTTATGCACTTAATATTATATGGCTGAGTCTCTAATACAACAATATCATAAATTAATATAAATATATATATATATATATATATATATATATATATATATATATATATATATATATATATAATAGATAATGCAAATAAACTTTCCAACTGGCACATTAGGATATAAAATACGGATGTAAACATAATCACGCTAATAAAATGATACGGCTAAGCGTAACAAGAATAACATAGACAAACATAAACCAATTATAGAAATATAAATATATATTAAAATAAAATAAATAAAAAGAAGTAAGAACTCGAACATAGACACAGACCGATAAAAGAGGCGACTAGGTTAAAATTAATATTGATGCGATATGATCAGTGTATTTTTTCTAGTTGTTCGTTGAGTCCCTCTGGAATGAGGGTCCTCAGTATTTGTATCCAGAACATTTCTCTCGCTTTCAGTATTTCAAAAGCATTTTGCTGTTGATGGTTAATGGATTCTATAAGTGTTATCTGGAATAAAGTGGGGTCATTGTGGTGGTGAGTACCGAAGTGTCTCGAGACGCTGCGGAGAGAAAAGTTTTTCAATATATTTATTTTGTGCTGTCCAATTCGGCTGCGTGCCGGTTGTGTAGTGCGGCCCACGTACTGGAGGTGACAAGGGCAGGAAATCACATATATGACATATCTTGAAGTACAAGTAATCGGGTGTTTGATTGGATAGTTTGTTTTGGTGGTATTGGAGCAGAAAGAAGTGGTGACATTAATGAATAGACAAGCTTTACATCTGGTATTGTTACACGGAAAACACCCTGGTGCATGTTCAATATTTGGAATCGTATTGGATATATGTGTACGAAGTTTGCTGGGTGCTAACAGGTAACGCAAGTTAGGGGCTCTTCTGAAGGTGATCTGAGGTTTTTGTGGAATTGATTGTCGCAGATAGGGGTCTTGTAGTAGAATGTCCCACCTCTTCATTAAGATTGTACGGATTTGTGGGTGTTGGGCATTGTATCGTGTGATAAATCGAGGGCAATCTACGCTGGGTGGGTTGGTGTGGATCTGAGTTGGGTTATGTGATGGGATTGTTTTAGCTTTAAATTTTGCATCCTTGATGAGTTTTTTGGGATATTTTCTTGCCAGAAATTTGTTAGTGAGTAAATCCGATTGTGTATTGTAGTCTGAGATGTCTGTACAATTTCTATGTATCCTTCTGAATTGACTATATGGTGTGTTGATGGTCCAAGGGCGGTGATGAAAACTTTCAAAATGTATATAGTTATTGGCATCTACCGGTTTGAAGTATGTTTTGGTTTTTATGGTGTTAGATTCTATGAACAGAGTAAGATCCAGATATTCAATATTAATGGGGTCATGTTGTGAAGTGAATTATAATCCAGCAGCGTTGGAATTGAGATAATTGATGAAAAGGGGGATCAGGTCAATGTTGCCTTGCCATATCAAAATGAGGTCGTCTATGTACCGTTTATAAAAAAACTATTTTGTCAGTAAAGGGGTTATTGGCTTGTAATTTTTGTAGTTCCAGGAGTCCCATAGATAAATTTGCATAAGAAGGGGCGAACGACGAACCCATAGCTGTTCCATTGGTTTGATGGTAGATTTTATCAGTAAAGGGAAAAATATTGTTCTGTAGGATGAATTCTGTACATTGGACTAAGAAAGATTGTTGGTTATAAGGCGTTGCGGGATTAGTAGACAGAAAGTGTTTAATGGCTGAAATGCCATAAGAATGCGGAATGTTGGTGTACAAAGAAGTTACATCGCAGGTGAGCCATACAAAGTTATCTTGCCAGGTTATGCATTTGAAGTTCTATGAGGTGCGCGGAGTCTCTGAGGTATGAGTCAAGTGATCGTACATGGGATTGTAGATGTTGGTCAACAAAATGTGAGAGGTTGCTGGTCATGGAATTTATACCGGATATGATGGGGCGTCCTGGTGGTTTAGTTAGAGATTTGTGTATCTTCGGAAGGTATTAGAAAAATGGTGTTTTGGGATGTGGGTTGATGATGTAGTTTCTTTCATTTTTGGAAATGATATTGTTAGATAGGGCATTGTTGATAAACGTTTTCAGTAATTTGTTAAGCTCCGTTGTGGGATCTACATCAAGGGTAGTATAGTATTTGGTGTCCCCCAAAAGGCGTTCTGCCTCTTCCAGATAGTCTTTAGTATTAAGAATGACAATCCCTCCCCCTTTATCTGCTGGTTTGATGGTGAGATTGTGATTGTTCTGTAGTGTCTTAATGGCAGTTTTTTGTTGGCGGGTCAGGTTGGATGATGGGTTGGGGTTGTCAGTGTGTATATTCTGTAAATCCTTAAGTACTAACGAATAAAAGGTGTCAATGTAGTTTCCTTTTGCGGCTATCGGGTAGAATCTCGATCTTCCTTTAAGTTGGGTGGTGATATATTGTTCTGTATGAATCTCGGAGGAGGATAGCGTACAAACTGGTATGGTGTCATCATTGGTGATGATTAGAGCTGTCGGGTCATTGGGGGGAGGCGGGTTTAGTTATTTTATTGCAAAATGTCGTTTAAGTGTTAATTTTTGTATGTAGGCATTTAAATCGGAAAAAATCTCAAACATATTTGACTGGTTGGTTGGACAGAAAGACAGTCCTTTTTCTAACAACGTAGTTTCACAGTGGGATAATGAGTGATCGGATAGGTTAAATATACATTTGGTTTGTTCTGAAAGGGGGGCGGATTTGGCTGTGGTTAGTGTTTTCCTCGTTTTTCTTTTGCCACGTTTCCCCTTTTTTCGGAGTCGGATAGGGGTCTTTTTTTCTTCGGTTGCAATATGATGCGGGATGCTTTCAGACTGGGGAGTTGGGTGGCTAACATGTTCCGGGATAGTGTGGCAGGTAGGTCTAAAAAAGATGAAGTAAGAGTAGTCTCGGCATTGGTATTGGTAGTGTGTGGGGTGGTAGGGCAATTCATGTTGATTTGGAAGAAGGTTTCAATGGAAGTTTGAGTGAATGTAGTTGGTTGTTCGGAACTGTTATTTTTTTCAATGCGAGGGGTTGTGGTAACTTGATTGGTAGTTGGGATTAGTCGGGGACTGTCATTAATGGAGGGGATAGGAGTGGTGGGTTCAGAGTCATATATACTTATCTGTGAGGGTCGGATTGGTGAGTTATGCTCTGATTCTAGTATAGTAGGGGAGGGATTGTCACTCAGCATGGTTTCAACTGTTTTAGACAATTTTGTGGGTAATAAGGACAACGGAGCGTTTTTTCCAGAGAAGTTGAAGTTTGGATTCATTAGAGGTATCCGAGCAACTAGTTTGTCACCTCCAGTACGGGGGGGTAGAGGTAATTGACCTATTTGGTTTTGGGTGTGTGTTGGCAGTGGTTGGTTTTTTATTGTTATTGGGACGTAGTGATTTCACTGTTGTTGTTGGTCCTGTGTTGTAATTGAAACTATTCGGAGGGGGTGTAGAGGCCGTGAATTTATTGGTTGTGATTTTCGCTACTGTATTAGTGGTGATTGGAGTGGGGGTGATATTAGGTGTGTTAATTGGTGGTGGGAACGGTGGTGGTGGAAAAAACGGTGGAGGTGGATATGGTGGAAATCTAGTGGGAGGTGGTGGTATGGCGAGACTCATCAGTGGTACTGGGCGAGGTTGTGGGTGTGCAGGTGGTCTCCCTGGCAGAGGAACGGTTGGGGGTGCAATTTTCGCTCCCTGTGTTCCGCATATGCCAGGCGGTCCCTATTACGTTTTTTGAGTTTGATGTCAATAGTTTCTATTTCAAATTTTCTAAGTCGTGAAGTGAGGTTTGAAAGGAGTGGGCCATATCGGGGGCTTTTGGAATGAAGGGCGAGGAAACTTCAACATTCAGAAATTAATGGCTGTAAAGCCTGAATAATTGATTTTCTTTTATTAATGAGCCTCTCCATCATGCCCTGTGTACAAAATTCGAGGTAAGCATACCACTCAGTTGTAAACACAGTGTCAGTGGGGAAGGCAGTAAGAGTTTTTATACGTATGCCATCGGGCGAAATTTTCTCCTTTATATAAGTTTCTTGCATGGCAATATCCACTATGTTAAAAAATTAATCTCTTAATGCCGTTTCCAATTTTTGAAAAGTGGGCTTGAGGTCGGTATTATCGACAGGAAGTGTATCCTCTGTAGGAATTGGGCTTGGGTCTTGTATGTTGTTGGGTTTGAGTTTGAACTGGGCCAACAGGCTGTCTCTATGTGAAGACTGATCTAGGAGGGCATCCATATTAGGGTAGGGCTTCTATATATTAGAGCGACTTCTTAATCCTGAGTGGGGACAGGCTAATCTCATCACCTGCCTATACATTGGTTACCTGGAGGTAACCCTGGTTTGTGAGTATTCAATTTATACTCGTTCTAATTATCCATTTGCCTTGACATACTACACCATATTGGGCTCTCGGTTCTTCTCTTTCTCAAAGATGTAACAGAGACAACCAAGGCAAAATCAGCAGCATGGTGCACAGCAGAGTCAAGGACATACTTGCCAATCAGCAAGAATGGTAGAGAGGCATGGTTGGGAAAATGCTGAGACTCAAGGGCACATCTAGCCATTTTGTCACTCCAGGCGAGAAAAGATGGTGCCAGACCCTCCCTCCCTCCTTGTTGTGCATCCCTCCCCCCTTGTTGTGCATCCCTCCCCCCATGAAAATAATGGTAATGCAGCAATGTTTCACCATAAAATAATCGTAATGCAGCAATGTTTCACCAGAGAATAATTGTAATGTGGCAATGTTTCACCAGAAAATGATCATAATGTGGCAATGTTTTACCATAAAATAATCATAATGCAGCAATATTTCACCAGAAAATAATAACGCAGCAATGTTTCACTAGAAGATAATCATAATGTGGCAATCTTTCACCAGAAAATAATCGTAACGCAGCAATGTTTCACTAGAGAATAATCATAACGTGGGCAGCATTTCACCAGAAAATGTTAACCTGTAAAAAAAAAAGCATTTACTCACCTGGAGAAAGACTCCTCTCCCTGGGCGTAGCCAGCTGCTGCAAGAGTCCCACGCTGATACTGCAGAGAAGGGCTGCAGGAAGATGGAACCCGAAGCCCTGTACTGGAGACACAAATGGTATCCAGTGCAAGGCTTCGGACACCATCTTCCCGTAGCCCTGCTCTGCCTTCCAGAAGTGGTGAGCTGCAGGGATAAACTGGCGCAGCATCTATTAGATGCCGCAGCCAGTTCACCACGGGGGTCCCACAATCTGGCGGTGGTGGAAGGTGGGCATGGACCCTCCTCCCCCCCGCGGCATGTTATAATAAGTTTTGAATAGAAATGAAATTTGTAGAACCTTGTTTAGCACTGGAGTGCACACAAGAACCAATTCCTGCAGCTTGCCTAACTACAATAAGCAAAGATGTTCACTGAAAAAAATGTTGCTTCTTTGGCAGCATATAATATTTCACAATCTATGTATGTTATTATTATTTATTGTGTGTTGAGATGTACAAGCTACCTCTGCCATGTGCATTAATGCTCCCTCAGACCATCATGGATGCTGGCTTTTTAACCAGCTTAGCGGTATGGACGAGCTCAGCTCGTCCATGACCACCGCGCTGGATTGCTCTGGCCCTGGTGGGCCGATTTTCATAATTTTTTTAAAACATGCAGCTAGCACTTCGCTAGCTGTGTGTTTATACCGATTGTCACCGATGCGCCGCTACCCGCTGCCTAACGCGCGATCGGAAGGGGTGGGGGATGCCGCTGCACAGTGGCTATCATGAAGCTAGCGCTGGGCTAGCTACATGATTTTTTTTTAAAAAATGTGCTGCGCCGCCGCTCTGGCCGTTCTAATAGAACGCCAGGGTGGTTAACTGAGCACTGACAACCTGCAGGATGGTCCTTCTTCTTCTACTTAGCCTAGTGAATCCATTAGTTCACAAAGTAGCCTGTGTAGATGATATCAACATAATGGATAGAATAGTGGTCCCACCCCAGACAGCACCCAAACCTGCCACCCATTATAGCCAGCAACCAGCACTCCCACCCACCCCAGCCAGTACTCAGCATTCACAACCTCCCCAACTAGCACCCAGCTTTCCCATCCACCCCAGATAGCACCAATCCTTCCCACCCAAGCCAGCATTCCCATCCACCCCAGCCAGAACTCGGTACTCTCACCCACCCCAGCCAGCACCTAGATGCTCCCTCCCACCCATCCCAGTCAACACCAAGATGCTCCCACCCACCTGTCCCAGCCAGCACCTAGATGCTCCCTCCCACAGATCCCAGTCAGCACCTAGATGCTATAGTACCAATCCTACTCAGATAAAGCCCTATTTACCTCTGAATCCTGGATATAAGAACAACAAAATTTGAATGCAAAAACATGATCAGACCTAAAGTCATTTGTATCCATGAAACCGGAATTCTAACTCAAAATCTATAGACTATGGAGTAATATTAATGCATTTGAAAGGAAGATACTACATAAAGTTGACAGTGTCACCAATGAGAACAGATCATAGAGAGTCAAATACAGTTAAGAGCTGTATGTGCTATATATAGACCTTCCAGGAACAGATTATATTTTGATCTAAGACTGTGATGGGTGGGACATATAGTAAAGAATGGGTGAGCTAAGATTATCAGAAAGAATACTGTGCTTATAAGGAACATGGATGGACTAAGACCAGCAAGAAAGAATTAGAAAGATATGTTCTGATGAAATCAGCAAAGATGCCAGAGATTGATTAAACATAGATTACATATTACCCTGGCGCAGGGCAGTTCGGCGCAGGGAGAGACAAATTATGGCTTTTCCTGCTGCCGCTAAACTTCGAGGCAGCATTAAATACTATTCCCCCTCCGAGTTGTCGCAACTCAGAGGGAGATGTAATTCGGGATCTGGCAGCTGCCGTAGCCCCAAATTACCATTACGCGGAGCGCAGCATAGCATTGCTGCTATGACAGCGACCAGCTTTGGTGCTCAGAGGAGCAAGCCGCACACAGCAAAAGTCACAATTCAAAACTGGCATTTTCCCTATTTTAATGTAAGTAGAAAAAACTATGTTTTATAAAAATAATACCTTTTAATGGCTAACTTATAACATTATTTAAATTAAATTAAGGTTTGCAAGCTTTCAGGGATCTAGTCCCCTTCTTCAGGCATACAGTTAGGTCCATAAATATTTGGAAAGAGATCACTTTTTTTCTAATTTTGGTTCTGTACATTACCGCAATGAATTTTAAATGAAACAACTCAGATGCAGTTGAAGTGCAGACTTTCAGCTTTAATTCAGTGGGGTGAACAAAATGATTGCATAAAAAATGTGAGGCAAATTAAGCATTTTAAACACAATCCCTTCATTTCAGGGGCTCAAAAGTAATTGTACTCAAACTCAAAGGCTATTTCATGGGCAGGTGTGGGCAAGTCCATAATGATGTCATTATCAATTAAATAGATAAAAGGCATGGAGTTGATTTGAGGTGTGGTGGATTTTTTATATTTATGTCTTAAGGTTATATTACTGTTATTTTTGCAAATAGGGGCTTGTAATTAGTGATATAGTATAAACAAACACAAAAAACACACCTGTATTTCCAAATAAATTATTGTCAACATACATTGTTCTAGAGACATTATTTAAATGTTGGAATAACCAGGACAAATGTGCAAATAAAATGTGTGGGTTTTATCTACAATAGCACATTTTATTTTCAAACTACAATGGCTGCAAACTGAGAAATAATGAGGTTTTTTTTTTACATTGTCTTTAACTTTCTGGGGAGCGCCTAACGTCGATGGGCGTGGCCGCGGCGGCAGCCCCAGGACCACCTAACGCCAATTGGCGTTAAGTCCTGAAGCTGCAGTTTCCCAGGGAATGGCCGCACGCATGCGCGATCGTTCCCTGCCACTTCACGGAACGGAGTTCTGTGATTAGCCTGCTACCTGCTGATCGCGGCTAGCAGGCTGTTTGTAAACGAAAGGGGAAAGAAATCCCCTTTGTTTACATCTGTACAGTGCTGCGGACCCTGGCAGCAGTGTACGAGATCGGCGATCCCCAGCCTCTGATTGGCCGGGGAGCGCCGTCCTCTCATAGGATGATGCCTATGAGAGGCAGAACAGGACGGATCGCCGTCCTGTTCAATACAGGATCTCGGAGGGGAGGAGGGAAGGGGAGGGAGGGAGAGAGAGCCTCATACAGGCTTTAAAAAAAATGGCCACAGTGATCGGACACCTCAGGCAGCATGTCCCCTTAGGGACAAAAAAGAAGTCCGATCGCTGGGCTGTGCAGGAGGCTGAAAACCCTGCACAGCCCACCTTAACAAAAAAGAGGCTGGTCGTTAAGGGGGGTTAACACTGCGGTCGTCAAGTGGTTAAAATGCACAGAAAATAAAATCATTCTTAACAAAAAGTACCACCCAAAGAAAGTCTAGTTTGTCCTGCAAAAAAACCAATATGCATGTAGGTGTGACAAGTAGTTATAAAGTTATTGGAAAAGGAATGGAAGGTGCGTGATATGTGAATTTTTTTTTGTTTTTAATGGAAAATAACCTGCGGTAGGGAAGTGGTTTAAAAGATATAAAAAAAACATTTTTGTTTACAGTAAATACTCTAAAGAAAGAACCATTCATAATAAGTAAATGCAGATAGATGTTCGGCATACAGATTTTCATACTTACTGCCTTGCTTTTACTGTCTCGGGCATGGAGTTCACAAGGTTGCCACTGGAATACTCTTCTACTCCTCTATGACAATGTTAGTGGATGTTCGAGACCTTGTGCTCCTCCACCTTCCATTTGATGATGCCCTACAGTTGCTCAATAGGGTTTAGGTCTAGAGACATGATTGGACAGTCCAGCACCTTTACTCTTAGTTTCTTTAGCACGGCAGTGGTCATTTTGTAGTTGTATTTGGGGTCATTATCATGTTGAAGTACTGCCCTAAAGCCCAGTTTCTGAAGGGAGGGGTTTATGCTATGCTTCATTATGTCACAGTACATGTTAGCATTCATGGTTCACTCAGTGAACTCTAGCTTGCCAGTGCCAGTACCACTCATGCAGTCCCAAAACATGACACTCCCATCACCATGCTTGACTGCAGGCAAGACGCACTTGTTTTTGTACTCCTCACCTGGTTGCCACCACACATGGTTGACACCATCTACAGTAAACCTAATAAGTTTATTTTGGTCTCATCACACATGGTTCCAGTAATCAATGTCCTTAGGACAACAAACTGTACAAATCAATTTCCATAACAGGGGTAGGGAACCTTTTTGGCCGTAAACACGACATTTTTTAAAATGAAATTCCGTGAGGGCCATACAATATATCACCAGTAAATGCACATAAGAGACAGCTTTTCACCAGTTAATGCACGTAATGACAGACAGCCTTTCACCAGTAAATGCACATAAGAGACAGCTTTTGACCAGTTAATGCACATAATGACAAACAGCGTTTCCGCAGTAAATGCATGTAATGAGAGACAGCGTTTCACCAGTTAATGCACATAATGACAGACAGCCAGTGTCCCCAGGTAGCCAGGTGTATAGACGTCCCCAGTATATGTAGCCAGGTGTATAGCTGTCCCCAGTATAGGTAGTCAGGCTAGTGATGGTCGGCTGGGGGCCCCAGGGCACCTCAGGCCTGGCTGGTGGTGGGCTGGAGGCCTCAGGCCTGGCTGGTGGTGGTGGTGGGCTGGGGGCCCCCCAGGGCAGCTCAGGCCTGGTTGGTGGTGGTGGGCTCCGGCCTGGCTGGTGGTGGTGGGCTGGGGGCCCCAGAGCAGCTCAGGCCTGGCTGGTGGTGGTGGGCTGGGGGCCCCAGGGAAGCTCAGGCCTGAGTGGTGGTGAGCTGAAGGCCTCAGGCCTGACTGGTGGTGAGCTGAAGGCCCCAGACCTGGCTGGTGGTGGTAGGCTGGGGGCCCCAGGGCAGCTCAGGCCTGGCTGGTGGTGGTGGGCTGGGGTCCCCAGGGCAGCTCAGGCCTGGCTGGTGGTGGTGGGCTGGGGGCTCCGGCCTGGCTGGTGGTGGTGGGCTGGGGGCCCCAGGGCAGCTCAGGCCTGGCTGGTGGTGGTGGGCTAGGGACCCCAGGGAAACTCAGGCCTGACTGGTGGTGAGCTGAAGGCCTCAGACCTGGCTGGTGGTGGTGGGCTGGGGGCCCCAGGGCAGCTCAGGCCTGGCTGGTGGTGGTAGGCTGGGGGCCCCAGCGCAGCTCAGGCCTGGCTGGTGGTGGTGGGCTGGGGGCCCCAGGGCAGCTCAGGCCTGGCTGGTGGTGGTGGGCTGGGGGCCCCAGGGCAGCTCAGGCCTGGCTGGTGGTAGTAGGCTGGGGGCCCCAGCGCAGCTCAGGCCTGGCTGGTGGTGGTGGGCTGGGGGCCACAGCGCAGCTCAGGCCTGGCTGGTGGTGGGAAAAGCTTCAGGTCTGGCTGGTGGGCTGGGACCCCCCAGGGGGGCGCTCAGAGTCAGGCCTGGTGGTTGGTGGTGGTGCCGTTCTGGGCTGGGCTCAGCTCAAGGCAGCTCAGGCCTGGGTGGCTGGTGCAAAAAAAAAAAATTGGGGCAGTTGGCTGGCTGGACAGTGGACACCCACCCACCTTGAGCTGCCTCAAGTCTTCCTTCCTTGACGTTCTGATTCCTGCTGCTGCTGAGCTCGCTGAGTGACTTGGCTGAGTGACTCGGCTGAGTCGGCTCCAGTCAGACACCCGAAGTGGCTTGGACCGTCGGATGTTTCCTGTGCTGTCCACCGTGGGTGCCTGGTGTGACTGAATGCTGGAGATAGTGTTGGGCGAACAGTGTTCGCCACTGTTCGGGTTCTGCAAAACATCACCCTGTTCGGGTGATGTTCGAGTTCGGCCGAACACCTGATGGTGTTCGGCCTTTTAGTTCGGGTTCACCCGAACTGCTCAATGCCCGGCCGAACAGGGCCCCTGTTCGGCCGAACAGGGCCCTGTTCGGCCGAATACGGCCCCCCTATGGGGTCGCAGGCATAAGGGGGGAGCATGCCCCAATCGCGGGGGGGGGTCAGAAATTCCCCCCACCCCCTCCGCTAGCGCTCCCCCCTCTGCCCGCTTCCCCATAAAAAAGTTTGCGTAAAGTTAAATAGTACCGGTGGTGGCTGCTGCAGTGGCTGGCTGGCAGTGGTGTGAGTGAGGAGGAGGAGTCCGAGTAGGACTCGTTGAGGCCGGGCAGCGGGCGGTTCAGCGGTAGTACCCTTGTGGTACTTCCGCCCTTTCTCTGACCTCACGTCCTCTACGTGATGACGCATATGCCTGCGACCCCATAAAGCCCCCAAAAGCGGCATGTTCCGGGGAGTTCAGGGTTCGGCCCGAACATGCCGAACGTCTGGCCCATGTTCGGTGAACGGACCCGAACCCAAACATCCAGGTGTTCGCCCAACACTAGCTGGAGACTGGAGTGACGCAGTCTGTCTCTTCGGCCGCTCTGCGTGGCTGAGCCAGCATCTCTATGACCCGGGCTGGGGCGGTGACTGATCGCTGGTGGGTGGGTCATACTGACACAGTCAGCACCAGGCCCTTCTCCCAGGCTCTGCTCCTTCTGTGAAGGTCGGAACTTGCGGGGGGGGGGGGGTCTGGGGGGCTGATAAGTCGCCAGCTGGGGCTGAAGCCTGGACAAGCCCCAGCGTGGTGCCGCCACTGTACTCTATGCCCGCTCTGTCACAAATGTTTTAGGGAGCCAGAGAGCCATATGCAGGGGTGAAAAGAGTCATATGTGGTTCCCAACCCTGGTCCATAATCTGCCTGTCTTCAACAAAATGCAGGCTTTCTTGTGCATCATCTTTAGAAGAGCTTTCTTTCTGGGACAGCAGCCATGCAGACCGATTTGATGCAGTGTGGCATATGATCTGAGCATTGGCAGGCTCACCCTTCTCACCCCTTAAACCTCTGCCAGCACTCATACATCTACAGTGGGATGCAAAAGTTTGGGCAACCTTGTTAATTGTCATGATTTTCCTGTATAAATCGTTGGTTGTTACGATAAAAAATGTCAGTTAAATATGTCCTATAGGAGACACACACAGTGATATTTGAGAAGTGAAATGAAGTTTATTGGATTTACAGAAAGTGCGCAATAATTGTTTAAATAAAATTAGGCAGGTGCATAAATGTGGGCATTTTATTGATTCCAAAACCTTTTGACCTAATTATTGGAACTCAAATTGGCTTGGTATGCTCAGTGACCCCTAACCTACATACACAGGTGAATCCAATTATGAAAAAGAGTATTTAAGGGGGTTGATTGTAAGTTTCCCTCCTCTATTAATTTTCTTTGAATAGTAGCAACATGGGGGTCTCAAAACAACTCTCAAATGACCTAAAGCAAAAGATTGTTCACCATTATGGTTTGGGGAAGGATATAGAAAGCGGTCTCAGAGATTTCAGCTGTCTGTTTCCACAGTTATTAGAACAGCGCTGGTTACGCAGCCACGGCCACACAGGGCTCCGGCCTCTTTTCCATAAAATATCTAATTTGCTACCCGAGAACCCACCTGGGCAAGGCAGCGCTTATCTTTCTCCATGTGATCCTACCTGGCAAGGCAGCGCTGAGCTCCCTCCATGTGGGGCCGCTGAGACGACCTCTGACCTGAGCTGACCTCCTTCGGCAGCACATGGGCTGCACGTGGGCCATTGCACCACCGTTTACAGGAGCCGCAGACCGCAAGCCTGATCTGATCCTCACCGCTCCTACACCGCTGTGGCCACTTCACCGCTGGGATCTGCAGGAACACTGGCTGGACCCTGGCATCCTCCATCCATGATGCCGGCACAACAGCACAGAGGCTACCTTACCGCCACCACCGGGGAGATCAGAGGCTGCACGCGGCTGCTCCATCGCGACCATGGAAGATCCAACTGCCGCTGCTGCTGTACTTCATCGCCGGGGAATCTCTTGCACGGCGATCGCTGCTGCTGCTGCTCCAGCTGCCACTTCACCGATGGGAGATCTGGCACTGGGCTATGCAAATGGGGACTCTTGCAGGCCACTCCATCGCCGGGGCTAGGGAAGGTATGTTTGCCGCGCTGCTCCATCTCTGCAGCCATAGCAGGCCGACTGCTTCTGCCCTCTCCCTCCAACCTGTCCACTGATTCGTCAGGCTCCCCAGCCAGCATCACAGTCTCCATCTCCAGCCATCAGGTCTCCCATCGGCAGCATGGCCAGTCCACTGCCACCTTCCAGGCCCACCACAGCCTAAGGTGCACCCCTGGCCTGGGGCCACAGTCTTACAGCACCATCCTGCCATGGAGCCCTGCAGGCTTGTTGTCCGTGCCTGCCCCCCTTCAGAAGGGATGCTCTCCTCTGCCTGAAGCCACCGTCCGATCTTTTTGGACTCTGGGCTTACCAGTTCAACCACATTTGGTCTAACCTCACCAGACCAGGCCACAAGCCTACTCCCAACCAGGACAGTAAATCCAAGCCGCCAGTCAGCAACGCAACCCCATGGGATTCTCGGACTGTATCTCTCTTATTTCTCCTCTTTACTTTCCTTCATCTCTTCTCTCGCTCTCTCCTTCATGCTATCCAGCTCTCTCTCGCTCTTCTCTGCACTATCCTCCTCTATGGACGCACTGGGAGGTATCCAAATTGCTCCAGAGTGGTTGAGCGCAGCAATGGATTGTGGCAGCCCCCCCTCAACATAGCACTTGGTGCCCCCTCCAGTCCTTCTCCACTATGCTTGTCTATATGCCCATTCTATGCACAACTCACTGTATTTTATGTTATTCACTGTACCATCACCGACCCTGTATGTGCCAAAAATAATTCCGGGTACAGCACCTGCTGTACTTGGCGAAATAAATATTTCTGATTCTGATTCTGATTCTGAACGTATTGAGGAAATGGAAGACCTAAGGCTCGAAGTGGCAGACCAAGACAAGTCTCGGATAAACAGAAGTGACAAGTGGTGAGAACAGTCAGAGTCAACCCACATACCAGCACCAAAGACCTACAACATCCTCTTGCTGCAGATGGAGTCACTGGGCATCGTTCAACCATTTGGCGCACTTTACACAAGGAGATGCTGTATGCGAGAGTGATGCAGAGGAAGCATTTTCTCTGCCCACAGCACTGGTGGTATGCTAAAGCACATTTGGACAAGCCAGCTTCATTTTGGAATAAGGTGCTGTGGAGTGATGAAACTAAAATTGAGTTATTTGGGCATAACAAGGGGCATTATGCATGGAGGAAAAATAACACAGCATTCCAAGAAAAACACCTGCTACCTACAGCAAAATATGGTGGTGGTTCCATCATGCTGTGGGGCTGTGTGGCCAGTGCAGGGACTGGGAATCTTGTCAAAGTTGAGGGACGCATAGATTCCACTCAGTATCAGCAGATTCTGGAGACCAATGTCCAGGAATCAGTGACAAAGCTGAAGCGGTGCCGGGGCTGGATCTTTCAACAAGACAATGACCTAAACACTGCTCAAAATCCACCAAGGCATTCATGCAGAGGAACAAGTACAACATTCTTGAATGGCCATCTCAGTCCCCAGAGCTGAATATAACTGAAAATCTGTGGTGTGAGTTAAAGAGAGCTGTCCATGCTTGGAAGCCATCAAACCTGAATGAACTAGAGATGTTTTGTAAAGAGGAATGGTCCAAAATACCTTCAACCAGAATCCAGACTCTCATTGGAACCTACAGGAAGCGTTTAGAGGGTGTAATTTCTGCAAAAGGAGGATCTACTAAATATTGATTTCTTTTTTGTGGTGCCCCAATTCATGCACCTGCCTAATTTTGTTTTACCCTTTCCACTCGTATGTCCCGCATAGCGGGACATACGGAGAAGCCTGATGCGCTCGTATGTCATATGCGGGACATCCCTGCAGCGGCGGTTTGCAGCGCATCGGACCGCGCAAACCGCCGATCACCATGCGACTGTTTGTGGGCATGTATTACTACATTCCCACACTGTCAGTGTCCCCCAGCCCCATGTCTCTTGTCCCCCATCAGTGCTAGAAGGAAGTGACATTTAGATTTAAATGTCACTTCCTTTTCTGTCCTGTTTTTCGCCATCTATTTACATGTACAGCGCTGCGATCAGCAGCAGCGCTGTACTGGGGACAGCCGTGTGACACTTGGCGATCAGACCCCACCAACAGAGAGCTCTGTTGGTGGGGAGAAAAGGGGGGGAAATCACTTGTGTGCTGTGTTGTGCGGTCCTGCAGCTTGGCTTTAAAGCTGCAGTGGCCAATTATGCAAAACACAGCCTGGTCTTTAGGGGGGTTTACCACTGTGGTCCTCAAGTGGTTAAAATAAGATCTACCCTGTTACGTTGGTATGTTCCATGTTAAAATGGGAGAGAGAGTAAGAGGGAGAGTGCATTTCTTAAAAAAAAAAAAAAAACTCTGAGCAGAAACGACTTCCTTTAGGAAAGAACTCTGAGTGGAAAGGGTTAAACAATTATTGCACACATTCTTTTAATCCAATAAACTTCATTTCACTTCTCAAATATCACTGTGTGTGTATCCTATATGATATATTTAACTGACATTTTTTATGGTAACAACCTATGATTTATAGAGGAAAATCATTGTATGGGAAGCGAAAGTTTGGGCAACCTTGTTAATTGTCATGATTTTCCTGTATAAATCGTTGGTTGTTACGATAAAAAATGTCAGTTAAATATATAGGAGACGCACACAGTGATATTTGAGAAGTGAAATTAAGTTTATTGGATTTACAGAAAGTGTGCAATAGTTGTTTAAACAAAATTAGGCAGGTGCATAAATTTGAGCATCACAAAAACGAAATTAACCACTTGCCGACCACGCACTCATAACGCGTGTCAGCAAAGTGGCAGCTGCAGGACCAGCGACGCAGATCTGCGTCGCCGGCTGCAGGCTAATTAATCAGGAAACAGCCACTCGCGCGAGCGGCTGTTTCCTGTCATTTCACGGCGGGGGGCTCCGTGAATAGCCTGCGGGCCGCCGATCGTGGCTCGCAGGCTAAATGTAAACACAAGCGGAAATAATCCGCTTTGTTTACATTTTTACAACGCTGCTACAGTAGCAGCGTTGTAGTAGATCAGCGATCCCCGGCCAATCAGCGGCCGGGGATCGCTGTCACATGTTAGCGGGGAGCCTGTTAGAGGCTGCACAGGACAGATCCGTTCCTGTGCAGCCTCCGATCTCTCAGGCAGGGAGGGAGGAGAGGGAGAGGGGGAATCTTGCGGTGGAGGGGGCTTTGAGGTGCCCCCCCGGCCACCCACAGCATGCAGGAGTGATCAGACCCCCCCAGCACATCATCCCCCTAGTGAGGAAAAAAGGGGGGCGATCTGGTCGCTCTGCCTGTCACTTGATCTGTGCTGGGGGCTGTAGAGCCCACCCAGCACCAACTCTGAAAAAACAGCACTGGTCCTTAAGGGGGGTAAAGGCTAGGTCCTCAAGTGGTTAAATCAATATTTAGTAGCTCCTCCTTTTGCAGAAATTACAGCCTCTAAACGCTTCCTGTAGGTTCCAATCAAAGTCTGGATTCTGGTTGAAGGTATTTTGGACCATTCCTCTTTATAAAACATCTCTAGTTCATTCAGGTTTGATGACTTCCGAGCATGGACAGCTCTCTTTAATTCACACCACAGATTTTCAGTTATATTCAGGTCTGGGGACTGAGATGGCCATTCCAGAACATTGTACTTGTTCTTCTGCATGAATGCCTTAGTGGATTTTGAGCAGTTTTTAGGGTCGCTGTCTTGTTGAAAGATCCAGCCCCAGCGCAGCTTCAGCTTTGTCACTGATTCCTGGACATTGGTCTCCAGAATCTGCTGATACTGAGTGAAATCTACGCATCCCTCAACTTTGACAAGATTCCCAGTCCCTGCACTGGCCACACAGCCCCACAGCATGATAGAACCACCACCATATTTTGCTGTAGATGGCAGGAGTTTTTCTTGGAATGCTGTGTTATTTTTCCTCCATGCATAACTCCCCTTGTTATGCTCAAATAACTCAATTTTAGTTTCATTTCTCCATAGCACCTTATTCCAAAATGAAGTTGGCTTGTCCAAATGTGCTTTAGCATACCTCAAGCGGCTCTGTTTGTGCTGTGGGCAGAGAAAAGGCTCTCTCTGCATACAGCATCTTCTTGTGTAAAGTGCGCCAAATGGTTAAACAATGCACAGTGACTTCATCTGCAGCAAGATGATGTTGTAGGTCTTTGGTGCTGGTCTGTGGGTTGGCTCTGACTGTTCTCACCATTTGTCGCTTCTGTCCATCCAAGATTTTTCTTGGTCTGCCACTTCGAGCCTTAACTTGAACTGAGCCTGTGGTCTTCCATTTCCTCAGTATGTGCCTAACTGTGGAAACAGACAGCTGAAATGTCTGAGACAGCTTTTTGTATCTTTCCCCTAAACTGTGATAGTGAACAATCTTTGTCTTCATAACGTAATGAAGAACAGAGGCGCCAACAGGATAAAATCAATTTTTAAAACTTTTAAAATAGGTTAGGAGGCAGTGGTGGACTTATCCCCTGCAAGCAGACACAAAAACTGTGTATTCAAAACAATCAAATTTATTGGTACACTCCAGGAGTTTTTGCAACGCGTTTCTCAGGTATATTACCGCTGCCTCAGGCCATAAAAATAGGAGTACACAAAGTACAGTCTCAAGGTCACGATAAGCGCTTATCTTGACCTTGAGACCTTGATAAACGCTTATCGTGACGTTAAGACTGTACTGTGTGTACTCCTATTTTTTATTGCCTGAGGAAGCGGGAATATACCTGCGAAATGCGTTGTAAAAAACCCTGGAGTGTACCAATAAATTTGATTGTTTTGAATACACAGTTTTTGTGTCTGCTTGCGGGGGATAAGTCCACCACTGCTTCCTAAGCAATTTTAAAAGTTTTAAGAATTGATTTTATCCTGCTGGCGCTCCTGTTCTTCATTACGTTATAATGGATATCCACCCCTGTTGGAGGGGGATACCCCTTTCTTTCTCCTGTCTGCAGAGAGCGACTTCTTAATCCTGAGTGAGTACAGGATAATCTCCTCACCTGCCTGTACAGTGGTTACTTGGAGGTAAACCTGGTTTGTGAGTATATATTATACTCGTTTCATTTACCCAATTGTCAATACTTACTACACTATATTGGGTTTACATATAATCTTTGTCTTCAGGTCATTTGAGAGTGGTTTTGAGACCCCCGTGTTGCTACTCTTCAAAGAAAATTAAAAGAGCAGGGAAACGTACAATTGACCCCCTTAGCCTCCTTGGCAGTTCATTTTTTCCGCCAAGGAGGCTGCATTGCATTTTTTTTGTAATTTTTTTGTTGTTGTTTCATGTAGCTACCTGAGTGGTAGCTACATGAAACACCACTAGAGGGCGCATGTGTCCCTCTAGTCCGATCGTCGCCAGCAACAAAAGTAAACAGGAGATTGCGTATAGAACACGATCTCCTGTTTGGCTTCTCCTGTCGCCATAGCTAGGATCGGAATGACGTCAGCCGACGTCCTGACGTCAGACCCATCCGATCCAGCCCTTTGCGCTGCCCGGGAGTGATTGGTCCGGGCTGCGCAGGGCTCTGGCGGGGGGGCCCTATTCCGCCGCTGCATGCGGCCGATCGCCAATCAAGCTGTACGTGCGGCTAGCAAAGTGCTAGCTGCGCGTACAGCACTTTGCAGTACGGAAATCGCCCCACCAGGGGCTGAGATATCCTCCGCGGCGGCTTGCCCCATGTCCAGCACGGGGTTACCGCTAAGGAGGTTAAATACTCTTTCTCATTATTGGATTCTCCTGTGTATGTAGGTCAGGGGTCACTGAGCTTACCAAGCCAATTTGAGTTCCAATAATTAGTTCTAAAGGTTTTGGAATCATTAAAATCACAACAGTGCCCAAATTAATGCACCTGCCTAATTTCATTTAAACAATTATTGCACACTTTCTGTAAATCCAATAAACTTTATTTCACTTCTCAAATATCAGTGAGTGTGTCTCCTATATGATATATTTAACTGACATTTTTTATCGTAACAACCAACGATTTATACAGGAAAATCATGATGATTAACAAGATTGCCAAAACTTTCGCATCCCACTGTATGTATACAGTAGCAAAAAAAGTATGTGAACCCTTTGGAATTATATGGATTTCTGCACAAATTAGTCATAAAATATGATCTGATCTTCATCTAAGTCACAACAATAGACAATGACAGTCTGCTTAAACTAATACCACACAAATTATTAAATGTTTCCATGTTTTTATTCAACATACCATGTAAACATTCAAGGTGCATGTGGAAAAAGTATGTGAAACCCTAGACTAATTACATCTCCAAGAGCTAAATGGTCTGAGGTGTTAGCCAGCTGGAATCCAATCAATGAGATGAGATAAGTGATGCCGGTTACAGCTACCCCGCCTTATAAAAAAAAAACACAAACCAGTTTTGGGTTTGCTTTTTCCAAGAAGCATTGTCTGATGTGAATGATGCCTCACACAAAAGAGCTCTCAGAAGACCTACGATTAAAAGTTGTTGACTTGCATAAAGCTGGAAAGGATTATAAAATGATATCCAAAAGCCTTGCTGTTCAGTCCACGGTAAGACAAATTGTCTATAGATGGATAAAGTTCAGCACTGCTGCTACTCTCCCTAGGAGTGGCTGTCCTAAAGGTGGCCACTAACGGTCAAATTTCTAGTGAAAAATCGTTAGAGCGATCAGAAATTCTGATCAGATTGGTTGTAAATAATCTCCATTGGTGGACACAATCGATTATGAATGATTGAAAAAAATGTCGCCCGAATGAATTTTCGTCTAACCAAAATTTTGATTTTCTTGTTGGTGTGATAGATAGGAAGCAAAGATTGGTTTGTTGATGGTGTAGTGAACGATTTATTACAATATTTCACTTCCGATCAGAATTTCTGATCGCTCGAATGATTTTTCGCTAGAAATTGGACCGTTAGTGGCCACCTTAAGGATGACTGCAAGATGACTGCAAGAGCACAGTGCAGAATGCTCATTGAGGTGAAGAAGTATCCTAGAGTGTCAGCTAAAGACTTACAAAAGTCTCTGGCATATGCTAACATCCCTGTTAGCGAATCTATGATACGTAAACCACTAAACAAGAATGCAGTGCACGGGAGGATACCACAGAGGAAGCCACTGCAGTCCAAAAAAACATTGCTGCAGGTTTAAAGTTTGCAACAGAGCACCTGGATGTTCCACAGCAGTACTGGCAAAATATTCTGTGGACAGATGAAACCAAAGTTAAGTTGTTTGGAAGAAACACACAACACTATGCGTGGAGAAAATGAGGTACAGCACACCAACATCAAAACCTCATCCAAACTGTGAAGTATGGTGGTGGGGCATCATGGTTTGGGGCTGCTTTGCTGCCTCATGGTCTGGACGGATAGCTATCATTGATGGAAAAATGTTTTCCCAAGTTTCTCAAGACATTTTGCAGGAGAACTTAGGGTCATCTGTTCACCAGCTGAAGCTTAGCAGAAGATGAGTGTTGCAACAGGACAACAAACCAAAGCATAGAAGTAAATCAACAAAGAAAATACGCCTTCTGGGGTGGCCCAGTCAGAGTCCTGACCTTAACCCGAGTGAGGTGCTGTATCATGACCTCAAGAAACTGATTTACACCAGACGTCCCAAGAATATTGCTGATCTGAAACAGTTCTGTAAAGAGGGAGAGTCAAAAATTACTCCTGACCGTTGTGCACATTTGATCTGCAACTACAGGAAATGTTTGGTTGAAGTTATTGCTGCCAAAGTAGGTTCAACCAGTTATTAAATCCAAGGGTTCACATACCTTTTCCGCCTGCTCTGTGAATGTTTACATGGTGTGTTCAATAAAAACATGGAAACATTTAATTATTTGTGTGGTATTAGTTTAAGCAGACTGTGATTTTTTTATTGATGTGACTTCATATAATTCCAAAGAGTTCACATACTTTTTATTGCTACTGTATTTATATATACACAGGAAGTTTTGCTGATATATATATATATACAGTGTTCTCTCCAGGATCAATCAGCTGGGCGGAGCGCCGGGTAAATTTAATTACCACCCGGCTGGTGAGATTGCATGCCCAGCTGTCACCTTGCCCAAGTAGAATTAACTATTGCCCAGCTTATGACGCTGTGTCCCCTTCACCGTGAGTCACCTTCGTCGTGGACAAGTGCCCATCTGTCAGGATGCGCTGCTTCTCCTCTGTGTGGTGATTTAGAGCCGCGGCGGGGTGAGCCTGAGGTGCAAAGGCCAACGAGCAGTGGGAACTTGAGAGATACACACTGCCTGGACTCGCCGCCACCTCTCCGGACTCCTCCGTGGGTGGATTGTGTGATGCGTAGGAGAGAGACGGAAAAAAAAAGACGAACGGGCGCCAGACACAAACATAGGAGAGAAGGAAACAGAGGCGGGCGGGCGGGCGCAGGACACTGTGATTCGGGATTCTGGGAGAGGAGCGCGCACAGGCTGCAGCTGCTGATTACTTCTCACTGAGGTGGGCGGGAGGATTTTTCTCTCATCTCTTCGGCACGGATGGATTGTGTGGTGTGAGCCGGTCGGATGACTTTGCTCTCCTCGGTGTCAGAAGTAAAGTAGTGAAATTACCTCAAATGCGGGTAGTGGCGCGACTGCCGCTTCCGCGTCTGATGTCCCGGTTGTCACTGCTGCGGCATCTCCAGGCCTCCCAACGGTCCCTGGGAGGTCTGGTCTATCAATGCTTCATAGAAGGCAGCGCCAGCATCTTTATGGGCTGCGGAGACGTGTCAGACATCAGTCTGTCTTCTGATTGGCTGAGCCTTCTGGGCGGCTCGGTGAATTGCTGTTCGTATTTAAGGATGTGTGGGTCATTCACTCTGTTGTTGCTGAAACTTCACAGTGAAAGCTCTCAGACCTTAGTCAGATCCGTGTGTGCTTGATTCGGCAGGACCCCGGGGATTCACACTTAGCTCAGGAAAAATATTATATTGTTATTGATTATTATTGTGTATGACCTATTGCCTGTTCTTCTGACTATTCTTTGCTCTACCATTCTGTACCTCTGCCAATCTGATCTGTTGCCGACTTCTGCCTGAATACTTACCTTGATCTTGTCTCACGATTCTGTACTTCTGCCAATCTGATCTGTTGCCGACTATTGCCTGATTACTTACTTTGATTTTGCCTCTCGACTTTGTTCCTAACCGATCTGTTAACAACATTGCCTGTACGACTACGCTCTCAGTTGGTGATAGCCCCTGTCACTAAGGGCTATCACTTATACGTATTCCGGAATACTACTGTGCACCCAATCACGTGTGATCACACTTTAATAAAGTACTGACTATTGTGCTGATAGAGCTCGTTCTGTTATCAGATACATCACTGATCGTTACACTCGGTCAGTGAAGCGGGGATGGCGTCGGCTCTGTATGCCTGCACGAAGTGTCACCAGAGGTACCCTTTCGAGGAGCTCTCCTAGGGTCAGCAGGAGTAGGGAATCGCTCATCCGATTGTCAAATGCACCTACTGCTGATCAGAATTCCAACAGCATATGCAAGAAATGTGCCTGGGGGGGGGGGGGGTAAATGGGGGAGTCGTGCGATATTGCAGATAGTGTGCAAGGGCCACATATAATGATTATACTATATTAAAGGAAATGTCCTAGGAGTTAAAAAACAAAGGTTTACTTCCTCCAGTACCTGGCAGCCATCCTGTGCCCTCGCCGGAGCTCTGGTGTCCCGGGATCCCCTCTGTTGGAGATGCTGACCTAGGCAGGTCGGCATCTACTGCGCCTGCATAAGCCCCCCTGGTGTCCCTCACGCGGACACGCACTCACGCGGTCTGGAGCATTCTGCGCAGGTGCAGTAGATGCCAGACAGGCAAGGTCACCATCTGATACGGAGGAGATCTCGGGACACCGGAGCTACGGCAAGGGCACAGGACTGCTGCCAGGGACTGGAGAAAGCCCCGGGTAAGTACCGTATTTGTCGCCGTATAAGACGCACTTTTTCTCCCCCAAAAATGGAGAGAAAAAGTCCCTGCATCTTATATGGCAAAGGCAGGGAATCCCCAACATAATAACGCCCGCCGTTCCGAACCGCCGACCCGCCGCCATGTTGGGGATTCCCTGCCTGCCTTCCCCATGCCTGCCTGAGTCTCCTGGCCCCCCCCCCCCCTCCCAGATGGAAGTGTCAATAGCAGCGGCAACTTACCTTTGGCAGGCTCCTGCGCTGATCCTAGATCATTGCGCTGCCCTCCGCTAGCCTCCTCTGCCTCCCCCCTGCTTTTCTGGCCCCCCCCGGGTGAAGGAATAAGTAGCGGTAGCTTACCTCCGCAGTGCGCCCGCAATGACTGCAGACGTCCGTCTTCCAGGCACTTCTGGCTCTAGTGACCGGCTTTGAACTGCGCGTCATCAGTTCAAGCCGGCCACTAGAGCGAGAAGTGCCTGGAAGACGGACGTCTGCAGTCATCGCGGGCGCACTGCGGAGGTAAGCTACCGCTACTTATTCATTCACCCGGGGCGGCCAGATAAGCAGGGGGGAGGCAGAGGAGGCTAGCGGGGGGGCAGCGCAAAGATCTAGGATCAGCGCAGGAGCCTGCCAAAGGTAAGTTGCCGCCGCTATTGACACTTCCATCCGGGGGGGGGGGGCAGGAGATGCAGGCAGGTGGGAGGGAGGAAGGCTGGGGGAAGAGGACATATGGGGGGCACTGGAGGACATATGGGGGGCACAGGAGGACATATGGGCGGCACAGGAGCACACATATGGGGGCACATTAGGGCACACAGGACACATGGGGGGCAAATGAGGACATATGGGGGGCACAGGAGCACACATATGGGGGCACATTAGGGCACACAGGACACATGGGGGCACAGGAGGACATATAGGGGCACAGGAGCACACAGGAGGACACATGGGGGGCACAGAAGTACACATGGGGGGCACATGAGGACACGGGGGGCACATGAGAACACACAGGAGGACATGTGGGGGGGCACATGAGGACACAGGACACATGGGGGGCACAGAAGGACACATGGGGGGCTTATTAGGACACACAGGAGGACACATGGGAGGCACAGGAGGACACATGGGAGGCACAGAAGGACACATGGGGGCACAGGAGGACACATGGGGGCACAGGAGGACACATGGGGGGCACAGGAGGACACACAGAAGGACACATGAGGATATGGGGGGCACAGGAGCACACATGAGGACACACAGAAGTACATGTACAAGATGCTCCTGGAATATGGATGCACCAGGTTTAGTATTTTTTTTTCCCCTGGTTTTTGCCCTCTAAACCTGGGTGCGTCTTATATTCTGGAGCGTCTTATACAGCGCGAAATACGGTAGTTCTTTATTTTTTAACTCCTCGGACATTTCCTTTAATACATGATTATATGTGGCCCTTGCACACTATCTGCAATACCCCACGACCAATGCAACTGGAAAATAAATGGTAAAAGTGGACAGTGATAGACGAGTGTACGCTATGCTGTGGTAGTGCAGCATAGCGTGCTCTGGTAACTTTACTTATATATATATATATATATATATATATATATATATATATATACATATACATATATAGTATTTTCAGTGTGTTAATAAATTACAATTTATTTCTTTCCCTGCTTATTAAACATGGTAATGTACTTTCACTGGTATTCTACTCAGTCATCTAATCTAGAACACTCAAAATGTATCTGGGTCACTGTGTGATTCTTTTCTGGCTAAATTTTAAAGTGAATAGTTTTTTCTAGCCAAAATATGTATTAGCTTCTGTTCACACCTGCGCTCTCCCAGTAGGATGCTTGTCTCTCACTAGAATAGAATTTGGGAGAAATGGTTTCGTAGCACAGGATGCTGTTCTCATTTTGTCCCTAATAATTTGCTGTAGTATGAATTTAATTTTTGCTTTTTTTCTAAATTACATCTGGAACAGAAGCAAGGCTGTCTATAGGGTCTTCAAAACAGCAAAACATGTTTATTTTTAAACACTGATATTCAAAATGAAACATAAAATATTTAGAAGATTTGTTTCATTTAGTAATCACCATATTGTAATGTTTAGTGCGTATTTCAGCCTCTGATCTGAGTGCCTACTGGCTGCAATGGGAGAGTTTGTAACCCCATGCATGTCAGCATTTGCCACACAGTGCAGTAGCCGTGGCTGCCCTCAGATTTGCCTCCAGGAGTTGAGCATGTCCATTGTGCCCGCACTAAATGCTTATCGGTGCACCAGAGAAACTGACAGTTGGTGGATTCACTGCCTTCAGCTGCCCGCCCATGTGAAATGGCACTCCTGAAGTTAGAGGGGTATGGAGGCTTACCAATCTATTTCCTTTTAAACAATGCAAATTGCCTGGCTGTCCTGATGATCATCTGCCACTAGTACTTTTAGCCATAGACCCTGAACACACATGCAAATCAGATGTTTCTGATTGAATTATAACTAGATTAGCCACCTGCTTGTTTCAGGTGTGTGATTCAGACACTACTGATGAATGGAAGATCAGCAGGATGCCAGGCATCTGGTATTGTTTAAAAGGGAATAAAAATGTGCCTCTCGCTTCAGGTATACTTTAACCTCCCTGGCGTTATGATTATTTTCGGATTTAGGGTCTAAAAGCCATGCAGTTTATTTTACCAAGCTTACGTGCACTGTAGGTATGCTCTCCCTGTTGTAGTAACCAAGGGGTGAGCTGTGAATTTGCTTAAAGGGTACCTGTAGCCACACAAAAAAACCCATAAAAAGGCAGATTCACTAAAAGTAACGCACCCATCAGAGCAAGTTGTTTGAAGGAGAGCAAGTTAATTTTAGCAAGCGCTCACTATGCATGGTCCTGGCAGCATAGCTTGCACTCTTTAGTTACCAGGACCGTGCGTATCGTGCGCTTGTTAAAATTAACTTTTGCTCCTTAAAATAATTCACGCTGATGAGCACGTTACATTTTCGTGAATCTGCCTCATACTCACCTAAGATGATCCTCTCTGTGTCCCCTCATTTCCACCACCAAGTTCCCTGTTGCATCGGCCAACTGTAATTTTGAAAAAGCCTTCGGGTTTCCTTGAAAGGCTGCGGAAGTACTCGGGTCTTCAAGTACTTCTCAATGGTGTCATGCTGCGCACGCAGCAGGAGACGCAAAGCCACAGCCAGCAGGAAATTTGAACAGGGGACTGGCGAGGGGAGCAGGAGATCGAGAGACCCTTCCCTCTTCTTAGGCGAGTATGTCACTTTTTGTGTTTTACAGGGTACAGTTACCCTTTAACTTGTAAGTGGCAGATAGCAAATTAGACAGTAGTGTAGAAATAGGGAATGCAGAGGTTGCGACTGCACTGGGGCCCTTGGGCCGAAGGGTCCCCAAGTAAACCTCCCTCAATGGCAGTTTTAGCTCTTTATTGGTCCTGCGTTGGTATTGATCACTTCTATAGATGCTTTTAATAGTAGTAATCATTAACAAACTGTTCCCATCCCCTTCTTGTACCTCTAATACTGTGGTTGTCCTTGGCAGGTTTGGTGCGCCATATCAGTTGTCATGTATAGAGTGCTTGGAGGGCCCAATGTAAAACTTGCACCGGGGCTAATAGGCGCTTAGCTATGCCACTGAAATTGCAGATGCTGTCAACTGATCAGTTAGGCAACAGCTTTTAATTAACTAGTCACTGCTTAATTCACTAGTCTTGCATACTTTCTGGCTGATGGGAGATTTGCATGTTATCAGATTCACCATCATCGACTACCTGCACCAACTGTTGCATCTGGCAATTCCTCTTGATGAGGCTTACTATGAACATAGTCAAATTCAGGAGATGATCAAGTTAAAGTAAAATAATGGGCAAACCTGGTCAGATGGGGGTGATAAGCAGAACACTTTAGAAAGGTGTGGAAGAGCAAGAAGTAACCAAAATACTATGTATTCTAAAGGCCCATACCCACTACGCGATTTTTACAACAATATTGCTGACAACTGGTGATTTTTTTTTTAGCGACAATCAATCATTTCCACGCCCTTGTGACATGGGTACAGGCATGCGATGCTTAGCCGTTTAGAGGGGTTTTTTTCCTAGTTTAATCCAATTATTAAAAGGATGGGGTAATCCCCCCCCCCCTCCCCCTAACTCCAACTCCCCTATGGTGGTGCCTAACCTTAAATAACCCCCCACACACACACTTTTTAACCCTAAGGGCCCTTTTAGACTTAATCGGTTTCTCTCAGTTGTAACTGAAAGAAAACGGATTTTCAGAGTAATGTCCATGATTCCCTATGGCTCAGTTCCCACTATACGCGTTTTAACTGAAAGCTTCTTCACAATGTGCTGCTATGGAAAAAACACATGCCAACGCATACTAATGCACACCAACGCATTAAGTGTAAAAGGGCCCTAAACCTCCCCTTTGCCTAAACCTGCCTGCAGCTATTATCGGTGCAAAGTGCCCCGTGTCCTATGCAAACAGCGGATATGAATAGCAGGCACTTACAATTTACAACTGTGAAGACCAGTGAATTCTGGCAAAAAATGAGTACCAGACGAAGCAGGCAGAAAGGGCAATTGGAGACTTTTGTGATAATTGCCGGGATTGGCAGCTAACATTGGTAAAAAGGGCACCAGAGGCTCCTGATAAATGGGCACCGGAGCCGTGTGCTATGGAAAATGCAGCTACAAATCGCCTGCTATGAAAAGTGCCGCTACAAATATATTTGTAGCGGCACTTTGCATGGCGGCATTGGACACCTCCTTTTTTTACCTCTGTTAACTGCTAATCGCAGTAATCAAAATGAGTATATGGCAGCGCCCTTTGTCCGATACTAATTTTTTGCCAGAAATCACTGCACTTCTCAGTGCTGATGGTTCCAGCACCAAAAGCATTAGATTCAAGCTGTCACTACCGAAATACTATGTGCACAGATGGTTTTTGTGGTGGCAGAAGAGAACATGCAGGACACATGGGGTATATTCACTACTGGATGATAAAAAAATCATGTAGGCATATAGCCCACGGAAGTTTTGCCAATAGAGATGGCCTGAACAGTTTGCCAGTAGACATTTCCCAGCGAATTTCAGCTGTTCACGTTCTCGGCAAACTGAGAACATATGGCATGTTCGAGCCACCCCCTATACATCATCATGGAGCAAACTTTGACCCCTTACCTCACAGTCAGCAGACACATGGCAGACAATCAGCTAGCACCCCCTCTTGGACCCCCCACCCCCTATTAAAAAGCAGTTGCGGTGGCCATATTAGATTAATTTTCTGCTGGCTGCTGACTGTAAGTGAGAGCAGGGTCAGACTTAGGCTGCATTTCCACTTGTGCGGTGCGAATCGCCGCGGTAAAAATTCGCATGCGGATGCGAATTTCGCATGCGGGTCTATGTGAATTTTCATGCGAATTTGCATGAAAATGCACATGGATGACGATGTATGCGAATTTAACCATGGCAGTGCTGGTGCGAAATTTCCTATTAAATACATTGTATGCGATTTGCATAGCGGTATGCGATATGCGAATTCTGATGGCTCTGCCATGCAAATTTTCTCTGCACAGAAAAAGGCAAAAGGAATCCTGACAAGTGGAAACAGTCCCATTCACTTGTATTGTTATGAGAATTTGCATGCGAATTTGCATGCGAATTCGCGATAGTGGAAATGGGGCCTTAGAGGTAGGGAAAGCATTAGCTAGGCTGGTGTTCTTGTTCCTCACTTGCTGTGAAAGCACCCCAAACAGCCCTTTTGAGGGCTAGTACATCAGTTTTCTGTGTTGTTGTTTTTTGTGTGTGACACTCCACAGCCCACTGACACCCAGAGCTGTGCACAGTACTACTGCTATTGTTGCTTCATTAAGTTGCATGCACAGTACCACTCCAGTGCATTATTTGTAGGAATGTAATGTGATTTCTGCCCTTTAGGGATTAAAACCCGACTTTGCATCAACTCCGTAATTTTTGGTGGGACTTTTGGCATGTTTCCCGCACCGGCATGCCACAGCCCAGGTGTTAGACCCCTTGAAACAACTTCTCCATCCTTTTTGTGGCCAAAAACAGTCTTTGTAGGTGTTAAAATTCACCTGCTTATTGAAGTCTATAACGGGTTGCAGTGGCTGGACAGTGCAATGGTTAAGGGCTGTGCCTCTTACACAAGTAACCTGGGCAACCTGGGTTTGAATCTCGACACCTATTTAGTAGGAGACCTTGGACAAAACACCCTAATGCTGCTAACTGCCTACAGAGCATGTCCTAGTGGCTGCAGCTCTGGCTCTTTGAGTCTCAGTAAGCTGCTGCAGCTTTGGGTCTGTAGTAAGATGCAGCCAGCGACTGTGCAAACAGTGTGGAAGAGGGAGGCAGAGTAAAGCTGCAGAGGTGAGCTGCTGCAGCCTCTGGACTTTTCTGGCTGGTTGTTGTCAGGTTGCGTTCTGGTCTTCTAATGTCCAGTGTGTGATTCAGACAATACTGATGCCAGAATGATCAGCGGGAGTGCTGGGCAACTGGCATTGTTTAAAGGGAAATTATTATGGCAGCCTGTTTTTTTAATCAGATAATAGTGTAATTTAACCTGTTCTTTCTCTATGGATTTTTAGGATGGTATATGCAGTCCCTCTTGCCTCTCATAGCTTCAGTGTCAAATCAGTTCTGAACTAGAACCAGCTTTACTTTAGTTGTAATCCAGAACTTACTGGATCTGATTTCCATGCTATTTCTTTTTCTGTAAAATGTTCCTGACCTGGAAACAAATGCAGATTGTAAGCTGCATAATGGGTGTGGATCACATCCACATACTGTATATTGTTTTATTTCACCATCACCCCCAGCTGACATCAATTTCTTTTTGATATACTTAGCAGAGAATCTACTTTGAAAATGATTAGAATTCTCGATTCCATGTAATAACAGATATAGAGTATACCTTCTTCTTTGACAAGCACAATTAAGAAGATTTTAGATTTCTTAAAGCCTGTTCACTGGTGTGCTGTAATAAGAGATGGAAGAAAGCAAAAAGACAGATCAAAGACGGTTATCACAAGAAAACATATGCTTTCCAGCATCTTCATCCTAAAACCTGACTACTAGGCTAAATTCTTGTTACAGGGAACTTACAGTGCATGGATATTCTGCCTTGGAGTCACTGTACATCAAAGCTATAATTTAAAGCCAAACTTAAAGCACAGTTTTCAAATACATATAATATAAAGTTTATGTAAAAAACATGTTACAATTTTTGCTAAATAAATGCCAGCTGCATGAGTTCACAGCTTCTCATTTCTTTCTTGGCATTCCCAACTGCCTACACACTCCGCCCATTAAATCATGTCTGAAGACATGATTGGTTGTCAGTCAGTAGTAACGCATGGCTTCAGCAGACTGGGCAATGTCTCTCCCGTATTCATGCCCATGTGACTAAAGTCACATGCACACAATAGGTGATGAACATACAGCTGCCCCCACAAGGGCATTTAGCGAACCGCCATGGCAGAACTAGTGAAGCAGGTAGGTCATTACTTTTATTTTTGTATTTTGTTAATAAAACTTTTTTTGTAATAATCTTTGATGTGAAATTTAACATAAGGATCCCTGAAATGCACATATGTAAACTGCCTGACCTGGGGCTTTAATTTACAATTCTGCTGCATCAGTTCATCCCCATATGTTTCAATTGTTGTATTGTCACATGGTATTTTCCTAATTACCATTCCTTGCTAGAATTTAAAAAACCAATAGCAACCATGCTAGTTAAAAAAAACTTCAAGTTTCTTTATAGTAAGTTGTAGGTACAGAAACGAGCGTTTCAATGAGATTGGAAACAGTCTACGTTAATCTGAAATCAATGGCTTATTTGAACACATCTTAAGGTATTTCACTACATAGTAATCATTGTTATTGCAGCCTTGCTAACAGTGTGTTGTGGCTAGAAGTATAGCAACAAGTTTTGTCTCTTTTCTGGTGAATCTTAAAGTAGAACTACAGTAAAATCTAATAGCGTCCATTGCATAAACAAAATGGCATATAGCTGGGATCATTGAACTCTGAGAAAGACTTTGGAATACAGGTTAATATGTTGAGCAACCACATTTAATGCCATGCAGAAGCAGTTAAAGCAAGTTAAATTCTGGGATGTGTAAAACAGGTAATAAAATCACAAAATGCTAGTATACTACTTCTGTTTAAATAATTTGTGACGCCACATCTAGAGTTTGGAATATAGTTTTGTAATAAACTAAAGACATTGAGGTTTTAGAACCGGTACCAAGAAAGGAAACTAAAATAATCAGGTGTGCATGGTCTTATTTAACAAAGGAAGGTTAGACAAACTGGGCTTATTTAGCTTGTAAAAGAGACAACTAAATACATCCAAAGCTTGGCCAACTAGCTTTTAATGCAAAGGACAAGTGTGAATGGTCCCCTACACTCTGACCACTAATCAAGTAATGCTGTAAGCTGAAAGTATGATTAGTTCATCATACTGTACAGAATACATTTCAAGGGTGTAAACAGTAAACAACCTGATAGAGCCATGCATAGTATGTTATTCTTATCTCTCAAAGTAACACAACTGTTCAGTCTTTTTGAACCATGTACAGCGGGTGGCATCATGAATGAAAAATAAGTATTAATATTTGGCTAAAACAAAACAGTTACAATCATGTAAAAGCTCCACCCCTTACTGAAGCATACATGAATAAGGTATCCAAACAGACAAGAAATTGTTTGGTTTTTTTTTAGAAACACCGAGTAAAATATAGTGTGCAAAATGTAGCTTTAATTGAATGTCCATAAACAAGAGAGCTAGAAATAATATTGTCAATTTCGATTGTGCTGGCATCCTCCACAGTGCTTTGCAAAGTCACTGAGGCTCGGGGCCCACTACAAATGGATTTATGATTCCTGGAACCACTTGTGATTCAAAATTGCAAAATATTGCGATATTAAACACAATTCCCTGAGAGATCGTGATTTGGCAGCCATTGAATACGATTGCTCTGGGATCACTCCAGAAATGCTACATGTACCCCTTTGTGATCAATGCAGTAGAACCACTTTCATAGGGTTCCACTTTTTTCCAGCACTTGGCCGATCACCGGCAATCAGAAAGCACTGCAGGAAGCACTTCAATGTGCCACAATCCTAACTGCTGCCCATCATAGGAGCTCATAATCTTCTACCATAGTCATAATCTAATGTTCCTCTCATAGCCTAAGACCACTTTTGGTAAGAAGCCAATTAAATTACCAGTATTTTGGGGGCTGTGGGAGGAAGCCCAGAAGAAACCCGTGCTCAGGGAATACAAACTCCATGCAAGCAGAGTTCTTTCCTAATTTTGAAGCTGGGACCCTAGTGCTGCAAGGTGAGAGTGCCATCTACTATCTCGCCAAAGTATAAAAACAACAACCCACAGTTTGACTGATGACATGAAAGAGATAAAAGAGCCTGTTATGTACAGCTCAGAGTACTGCTTCATTAGAGGCACACATACATTTAATGTTAAGTATCTTACTGTTACCAAATAAAATGTACTTATAAATCATCCTAGAAGTACAGTACATAGATTAAATCAGCTGCCCATATCACATAGCACAGAATTGTGAAATGAAAAGTTTAGGAATGTAGCAAAAACTCCACTGGCACCACATTATTACATTATTTTGCTTGGCATGGCTATCCTTTGTTAATGAAAGAGGAAACCGTCTATAAGAGCCACCTTGTCCAAATTCTCTCTGGAGTTCCCAACCATTTCTTTACGGACATGTGACCTATGACCTTGGAATGAAAACCCATTATGTGATCCAGGATTTATAGTGGCTTCCCATAGCATTATAAAACTGATATAGGTGCTTTAGACCTTTTACCAGCTCACTTGCCATTCTCTAATCCGCTTGGCAGTATGCAGGCCAGTGGATTAGAAAGGCAGCAAACTGCATGCTCTAGATTCTAGTTTCTGAGCCATATGAATCTTGATACTAGTGCTGAGCATTAGTAGGCAGCCAGCTTTCCAGGTCATGCTAGTACAAGAGTGCAATAAGAGTCTGTAACAACCGGAAAGCCATGAGTTGTTTTAGGCTGAGTAGAAACATTTCAATTGTGGGGAACTTTCTTGTACTTTAGGTCTCAATGTTCTATAGCACCAATTTCAGCAATGGGCTATAAATATCTTTTGAATGTGGTGCCCTCCCCTTCCAGCCCTGGCTCTACTGAGTGCTTAAACCCCAAAGGGTTTTGTGATCACCTGTAAGCTGTTGTTATGTGTACAGAAAGAGACATATTAAGCCTTGATTTGTGGATGTCTTTCTTTGATGTGTTGCAGGGAGCATTCACTTTTCATGGGAGCATGATAGACATGCCCTTACTTAAGCAGGCACAGAACATCGTTACGCTTGCCAGAGCCATCAAGAACGAATCATCTGTTAAATGAAGCTCTCGCCAGGAGGCCGCTCCATACAGCACTTGTCTTGAAGGCGAGGAGGGAGACTTGAGAAATGCGATGAGGAACAGTTCAGGCTATTGATAACAGAATGCTTGTGCATTTATTTTCTGTAAATGTATAACATTAATTAAAATAAATGTCAGATCCAGTGGATTTTCTCCTTGCTTTTTTCTGGGCATGGCATTGAGCTCCATAGCACCCTCATTGATTTGGTTCCTCCTTATAAACATGTAAAACACCATTAAAGAGAGTGTGACAAGGGCTGAACTGCAATAAACTTGTAGAGTTATAACATTAACAAAGCAGGACAGCCTTGTGCTTCTAGGGTCTCTAGGCAGATTTACATGACACTGGAGATACTGCTACAGGTCATATGCTGCTTGTTGTTAACTGGCTTAGCAAAGCTGTTTTTGAGAGGTTAACTCAGCTTGTAGTAAGGGTAAATAAACATAACAACCAGCCATTGTCTCCCATTCAGTGTGTACTCTTATATTCAGGGCTAAAGGGTATTGAAGCTGCAGAGGATCAACTTGTGGTTGCCAAAGGACTCGAATGAAGTTTCAAACAGCAACAATCAGAGATTTTGTTTCTGTTCCTCATTAAATCATGAGCTTTTGTACCCCCAGCCACCAAGGACTGTTCCTTAAGAAATTAACAGAATGGAAAGTTTTAAACCATGCACCAACCTTTCTATGACCTACACAGAAGCAGTGCTGCTGTCCATACACACACACCACAGGAAGGCTGCTCTGTTTATTTAAATGTGTAAATAGAAAACACAGCTTTAACCCTTCCAGCAGAAGCATTCGTCTTCTCTTGTAGCATCTAAAATGCCGCCTACATAGGTGCTGCTAGCACAGGGATCAGCATGCTGCTGTAAAGCTGAGCATCCATTTTACAGGTTTACACTTATTAGTCTGTTAGGAATTCCATTCTGGAAATATGTACTGTAAATGTTCAGGATATTGCAGTCAATGCATAAATGTTTCCTTCTTTTATACAGAATGATAACAAAGGAAGGAATGGTGATTTGCTTCCTGTTTTTTTAATTTCCTATGACTGCCTTATCAGTCCATAATTTATTTATCAAATTCATCTATTTTTATTCTTACCAATTTAAATGTTGCTACTGGGCTCATATTATCTCATATTACATAGTATTTAAAATAGTGTTACAAGGAAATTTCACAACAAATTTGCAAAGACACTTGAAGGAGCGAATGTCCATTAAATCCAGGGGTGAGCTCAGATGAGTTCTGGATGGGAATGATTAATTAGTGGCCTCCAAAACAGATAACGACTCTAGGTCAAGGTTCGGTTGTCTGATCCTTTCAAACTGTCAGCAAGGTTTAACTATTAATAAGGGCCTGAGAGTTCTGCACATTCATTTACCACTAGCTCAGTACATGTGAATACATATCAGTGCATGCTGAAGAAGAGATTTGTTATGCTTGTAAAAGTAGCTGCAGCAGTGACACCTGCCAATTAAGTATAGATTTACTTTGTACAGCACCACGGAATATGTTGGCGCTTTATAAAATAATAATATAGATATGTTATAATGCTGGATTTTATAACTGCACCATTGTTTCAGAGGTAGTACTAGTTCTGTTATATGACTGTGTGTAATTGCATACTATAAAGTATATGATACTTCAGCCAGTGCGACCTGTGCTGTAAATTGCATGAATAAAATATTAGAACGTTATTATAAAAAAAATTTCAATCATTAGGAAATTTAATTGTAATGCTTTTCTAAAAAAAAACCAAAACATAAAAAACCCCTTGAACTTTTCAAAACTGAATCAAGTTTTTAATCCAGTATATTTTTAATCCAGATTTGGTGTAAATTTTACATAAATAGGCCTAATTGGTCTTAACCATGGAACATTATAATTTAAACTGTTAAAATAAGAAGTATGCAATAACCTAATAAGTCAGTGTATATTCCCTATGGAAGTATAAATGTTCAACTGGATTATGAAACACATGTGGAGGTCTTAAAAACAAATAAATAAAGACCCCACAGACCCAGCAGCATATTAGCTTATGCCATAGATCAATTTAGGCATACATTTATAGTTCAATAGTATGGCCAATAGGATGGCAAATACTGCTAACTTCAGTTCATTGCTCTATGGCAAGTTTCATAACAGGGAGGTCAGCGATTAATGTACTGATACTTGGCAATTGTTGGAAAATGTTCATGAAAAATGAATGTTTAGATGTTATAGCACTCACTGATGCAAAGAAAGCTTTTAATAATATTTCAATTGACTGGAGTACTGTAACAGCTTCTCAAGGTCTTTTTATTTATCTGCTTTTAGTAGTGGACAGGTCACCTATACAAGGGTATGTTCTCCTGGGTTTATTTTTAATCCAGTATTTTAGAAGAAAAAAAAAACGAAACAAGACTATCCATTGCCCCTTTCCTCTTTATAATAGCCATGAAGCACCTAACACCTATCCAGATAACTATTACCTGCTCCTAATTTGGTAGAAATGAAAATAGAATTACAGGAGTAAAGCTACACATACACACCTACCTGGCTGACCGCTATTTAGCTCCAACTGTGAGCAACAGTGGAAAATCTCTTGCTCATCCTTTCCATAGCACACAATGGGCTGCTGAGTGGAGAGCCCATCAGCTCATCTGTACACTGATTGGAGAAAAACATCACCTGAAGTAATCGAGAAATATCATTTCACACATTTATCCCCCCTGAGTGCACACAGGTTTAGAACTACTCTCTTTGCAGATGATCTTTCAACTTTTAGTTCTAATCTACTTTAAAATATACCAACATTTTAAACATATGTATAAATATTTGTAGAATTCTCTGGTTTCAATTGTTAATTGCTCCATCTTTTTCAAGGACAAAACCCTAATTTTTCAAAAACTGAATATTTAAATTGATAAGCTATTTTTACATGTGTAGGCTGTGCATTTGGGAAAGCCCCCTCCTCAATATACAGTCTCAATTATTAGGTTTGTTTGTGAAGATATCTGAAATTCCTTGTAACATTTATTGGGCATATTTAAAGAATACATATGTTTTGTGTTTTGTATGGGAAACCTCCTTTCCCAGGTTCAAAATCATGCCTTTGTTAACTGAACCTAGGATTATGTAAAAACTAAACAATCTTTGTTTGAAATCTCTCTAGAATATCAAATGTCCCCAAATAACCTTGCCAAAAGTGAGACCCAGATAAAATGTGTTAATATTAGAGCATATAATTTTGTAAGTCTAAGTCAACATTAAAGAGACTAGATTTTAAATATAATTTCCTTTTCAAATGTGTCAGTTCCCACTTTCTGTAATAATTCATTTTAAATGTCAGTCTCTTCCATGCATATTTATTCTAAATCTCTAGTTAGTCACTTGGAGAGATGTAAGTAAACACATATGTTATCACAATTTGTCTGAAAGTTTGAACAACATGAGATATCCATATTTTCTTAGGAAATAAACTATTTATTTTTGCTAAAACTAAAAGAAAGGGGATTGTTCTGGGTAAAAGATTTATAGTATACTGCAAAATTTAAAAATGCACATATTTTAACCCTTAAATAGACTTTGAATCGTATATGAATAATTATAACATACATCCACTGGGGTATTTAATTATCTTTTTCTTAAATCATACTTTTAAATAACCATTAAAATCTTATAACCAATTAAAGACATAAGAAGTATGTATAGAAAATATATTTTCGGGATGTTTTCTCTTAAGTAAAATATTCTTCATGTAGCATGCATTTAACGCCTCTGAAAAACATAAACCAATATGAGCTTATGTTGTCCAAATGTTTCAAACTGCAATTCTTACTTTCATTGTATTTGAGATTTTCCTACCATTGGTGCTTATTGTGATCAAATAAAACAAAGAACTGCAAAGGCAGAAAATCTGTTTTTCCGAAACAAAGCCTCTGTTGTATATTTTCAGGAAAATAATGATCCATTTGTAAATATGATCCATTTGTACATATGATTCAGGAATAGGATACACATAATCAAGAAGGGTTGTAATATTTTTATCATGGCAAGAAGTGCAATAATGAATAACTGTTTTTTAATATCAACACCATAGATTGATGAGTTGCAGACAGAGAGATTAAAACTTATGTTTATGGGGAAATTTGATTCAGAACTGCAAAAAAATAATTACATACAGATGTTATTAAAAGATAGAAGAGTTTTTTCCTTTATGTATTTAATTCAAATCTTTATGTATTTAATTCAAATCCAGTCATAAAATACATGCATTTTTAATGTAGAAAATTAAGCCTTTGTTTTTTAAATAAACTTTTTATGCATCATTAACTCAACAGAAATATTGTCAAATTAGCACTATCTGGATATAATTAGGATCAAAAACTGAAACAAAAATTAAAGAAATAGAAACGACATTGTCCGCTATATTTACGTATGTCAATTAAGGTAAATTGTCCTTTTCCTTAGGTTTGATGAACTGAGAGGTGAAACAAGAAGAAGTGTAAAAGAAAAGTGTAAAAAAAAGAAAAGAAAAAAGTAGACCTATTACCAGTAGATTATTTTACACTTTTTTAATGTTATAGATTTTATAAGGTAGATTACCTTTTAAGTGATAAATCCATGGTTTGTACAATACATTTAATGTTAATATTCAACATAAAGAGGTTTATACTTTAGTATTTAGTACAGTTACAGGTACAGTTAGGTTTTACTGTTTATTTTATGCTGTTTAGAATGATGCAAATAATATGTTTTCAAAACAAACAAAAAAACAATTAATATCATTTTTGAGGTTCAGGTTGGAAATTGCGAGGGAATAAAAATGATTAATTGATGCAATCGGTGCCTATAAATGGGCTGATCTAGAAAAGTTCACTTTGGAAGTTTCATTGTCAGTATCCCACTAATACACACACAACTTACTAAAGTAAATCTGTCAGGAGAGAGGCAAGATCAGTGCTGTAAAACAGACAGACTCATTATGCTGCCTTTACTTAGTACTCAGCAGTTGCGATGTAGTGGTTTGACTATTTATATTTAATCAGTGAATGCCATTAAAGGGACAAAGCGTTAGCTACTTAGAAGCTGTAAGGAGTCTGATCACGACACTATTGCATTGTGCCTTTAATTCAGATGTTGATAAACTATGCTAAAACATACTAGTATGGTTCATGAATGGCTGCATGATCAAGTGCTCATTTTTATGTGAGCGGGTTCCTTGTGCTAAACTATTACATGGATATGGAGGACACAATTGCTTCAGTACCATTGTCACAGAATTATGCGTTATATCTTTTGAATCCTAGAAAACTAGTTTAATGTGTGCAGCCTTTATATAGTGTATGCTCATCTCCATTACACAGGATTGCAAGTAGATTATAGTCCTGAGCGCTGGACGCTCCTGATTTAACTAAGAATAAATACATATGAAATCTGCTTGAAATAATCTTAAATTGACTTTTCCCAAATAATCCTCTCTTCCCACAGTCTGAATAGGGACACCCAGTCTTATGTAAGCGATTGTCACTGATCCTCAGGACGAGTGAAAGAGACAGCAGCGGGACAATTAACACTGTATTAAATATCTCACTGATTAAGCAAGAAAACTGGAAGAACTTTTTTTTTTTTAAAGTGATGACAAAGAAGCTGTTTTCACATGTGATTAATGGTGAATAGTCTGCACTGCTAAACCTTTGGTATTTGCAGCATAGTTATATTGTATGTATAGGGGTATGACTTACAATTCAAGTTGAGTCAAACTTAATGTGAAAAACTGTTTAATCAAATACTTCTTTATTTGTAATACATGCTTATCTTTTTGTTAAATGTACTATGTGAGTTTAGATGTTACAAGAAGGCACAGGTACACTTTACTTCTCACCTCTTGTAGTAAACCATCACATAGCACACAGCATACTAAGAGACATAGGGGGATTTAGTAAATTACTAAATAATGTTCTGTCTAGACTGCTTTACTTCTAAATATCCCTTCACATTCCAGGGAAATGTCTATTCTTCTTCTAGGTTGGATATTGCATGTGAGCAGATATTAGACTGCCTGTTTTACTCAATGTGCTTGTCTGTAGGAAGTTGTGGGTATCTGTGTGTTTGTCTGTCTGCTGGAATAATGGTAATCCTCACTTGCAGCCTGTGCAGCCCATCATCACTTTTGCTTCGGCGTGTTCCTGAATCCCCGGGGACTGCATTACTGTTAACACTATTAAAACATTATAATGAGAAACAATTACTTAGGAAATGAGCTGAGACTTGATGAGTAGGGCACATTGTCAGTGACTGTGTAGATTACTTTAATAAATCATAGGTACATAACACTTTATCCTGTCTGCATGCAGAGTTCAGGCACCAGAGAATTACACTGAACACGTTTTATTACTTTACATATATGTATTTTCCTGCATCTCTATAGGACCCATATGGTGCTGTTTTCTTTATTCTGTGGAGCTGCGCCGGGGGGCTCATAGTAACATCTTCATTTTTCTAGTGAGATGTAATAATGGCAATCATTATGTGACAAAGTCCCTCTAGAACAATAGCCTTCCTCCTCTAACTTATCTGGCTTTAGGGACTCTACCTGCATCTCTGCAGGCATTTAATCATCTGCTTTCGTTGGAGATAAGTGTTGTCTTCAGCGGTTTGTTTTATACTACATAAAATGGTTACTTTGTTCTTTATTAGAGGGAACTATGTTGTGGCTGTATAGCTGTATAGAGTGTGGTATTCTCCATCCTCTCTATTCAGAGTTTACATTAGGAAGCTTTTACTGTTTTGTCTTTTTTCCCTGGTGATTCTAAGAAGACAATTGCTGAAACAAAACAGATTATGAGATTAGCAGCGGGATTTTTTTTGCATATTAATGCCAATGAAGGGCACCTAATGGGTTTGTAATTGCAGTTCCCTGGTTACGGGATCTAGCACTGAAGTTCTTCTATTGCAAAGAGCTCCCCCACCCCCCCGGTGAGGTTTTCATATTGGGACTTATGGCGGAAGTAGCAGAGTAATTACCAGACTGTCTGTACCCCTTTATTTTCATTCATTATGAAGAGCATGTGACTTGCTGAATTCTATGCAATGTAGGTTTAATGACACAAACACCATTTGTAGATAAACAGAATACAAGCAATCACTAGACTCACAGATGCATATTCAATGCTGGTCACAATTCTGAACCTTCAAATCTTCAGTCACTTCATTCATCACAAAGTTCATGAGACAGGTTAGCAGTGGTCATTTCATTGTTATTGTACAGTTCTATGATATAATCATTGCAAAATGACAATTTAGTCATAAATCCTACAATAAAAAGTCATATGGGAGAAAAGCGCTTTACAAATGTTATTGTATTATTATTATTGTAATAAAGCTACTAAAATGCTTCCACCTGCAGAATTAGAATAAAAAATAATCGTGTCTTCTAATTTCTCTGGGACGAGACAGGGCCAGGTTTCCCTTTGTCACAGAGGCTGCTGTTACCTGTTGTTTTATTTTTGCTCAGTTTATCTTTTTCTTGGCATTGTTTATTGTGTCATTGTTGTATCTCTGTCTATTTATAGTATAGATGTATATATAGCTTTATACTGTCTGTTTTACTAATTACGCCCTTTTACACTAATATAAAGCCTTATAAACAAAAAAGAATTCACTGAGTCGCTGAGAATTTCAAACTTTGAAAAATCTGTTTATAATTACTTGTTGATAAAAGGATGAGACTGTACATGAAATGTTATGGAAAGAGATAAGCAGAGTTTGCATAGAATGCATTTGATACTAATACCTAAAGAAAAAAGAAATGGTCAGTCCCTGATCGGTATCTGTTCCATGTTTACCTAACCTGGTGGCACAACACATGTGACCTGCTGAATTCCATACACACCTAATGACACACATACAATCTGTAGATAAACAGTATATAAGTAGAGATGGCCCAAACCTCCGATGGATTATCAAGACTGTCTATGCAACACAAGTGTCAGTGGGACACACACAAAAAAAAATAGATCACAAGAACAAGATTAGCTCTCAAAAGAGCTGTTGTGGGGTGCTATTTTAGCAATAAGAATCAGCAAGGAACAAGCTAAGAAGCTTACAAGAGCCTAACTAATTTTTCCCTATTAGCGAGTCTGCACTGCAGCAGCTGTCCCTTCTCTATTTACTGCAGACACACGAGTGAGTATATTGGCTGGCGGGGCCTGTCTTTTATAAGCGGGGAATGGCTCCAGGAGGGAGTGTAGCCTGATTGGCTACAATGTGCCTGCTGATGTGATGTAGAGGGTCAAATTTGACCCTAATGATGCACTATGGGGGCGAACCGAACTTCCGGAAAAGTTCCCGGTTCGCCGCGATCGCGAACCACGGAAGTTCGCCGGGAACTGTTCACCGGCGAACCGTTCGGGCCATCTCTATATATAAGTAGGGATAGCAATGCTTAGAAAGCATGGTGAAGCACGTGATTAGTTTAATCACCTGATTTGTAAGGCTTTGATTTGCTGATCATGATCATGTGTTAAACCAAGAATTCATCACAGCAAATCAGAACCTTACAAATCTATCAGCTGATCAAACTGATCACATGCTTTTCCTTGGCATTGCCATCCCTTATATATAAGCACTTGGTAGACTTAGCAGATTCAAATTCATTGCTGGTCACTATGCCAAAACATTGAGCAAATCTACAATTACTTGTTTCATCCCAAGTGTCTGCCCACCTCATTCTCATATTGCCTATTCTAAACCATTGTTTAACATCATTACAAGATGTACCCCTTTATGCTGTGTGCACACATCTAATTTTGATTGGCTAATGTTTGGCCAATTTTACCACTGCCATGTAATATGAGAGCTTACTTACACAATCTGTTCATAGTATTCAAATCTGTTGGCCCTCAAACTCCACTCCACTACATGGAAGTGGTCAAATTGGTTATTTGCCAATCAAAATTGGATGTGTGGACTCACCCTTGTGAGAAACAGGGCTGCTCCATAATAGTACTTTGATGCCTTGTAAATTCTCTGAAATGATTTTAAAGAGAACCCAAGGTGGATCTTCAGGGGGCAGATGGGACACAGAGGCATTTCCTCTGCCTAATGACTTGGCTCTGTGTCCCCCAACCGCCGATCTTCTCAGACCCCCCCCCCCCCGCCACACTATAGCCCCCTGAGTTTAGCAACAAGATTAGTCGCTAAGTTGGAGGTAAACACAGGGCAGATGAATTCCCTGTTCAAAACGCCCGCCAGGGGTGTTCCTGCAGGGTTTCCTGAGCTGCAATTGGGCAGCCCTCTCTCCCTGGCCACACCTCCTGCTGCTCCCCTGCCTCCCTGCATGTTATGAGTCTCTCAGCTCAGCGCAGTGACCCAGAGGTCACAAAAGTGAAAGTGGGCCATTGTGTCCCACAGGAGCGGCGGTTTTTGCAGCTGCCTGATCCACTCAACCCTGTGGTTCAGGTAGCCTACTTTTTTTTTCATTTTTTGAGCCCACCACGAGCTCTCTTTAAGTAAATAAAAATCTTATTCAGTTTTTCTATGTATGATTTACATTTGTATTGTACTTAATTAACCACAACAAGATCAAATACTTGTTCAGCCCAACATAAACACCATCTAGGGTCACATACCATGAAAATCCAGGCTCTTCACAGCCCTAATATAGCATATATTGTCATGTCACTGTTCCTCGGTGAGGCTCAACATCTAATCCCTACAATAGTCATTTGTCTACTGTAGTCTAGGGCCAATTTAAGGGGAAGCCAATGAACTTATTTATATGCTTGTGGTATTTAGGAGAAAACTGGAGTGCCCGGAGGAAACCTACACAGACACAGGGGGAACATACAAACTCCATGCAGGTAGTGCCCCAGCCGAGGATTCGAACTGGGGCCCAGCGCTGCAAGGCGAGAGTACTATGCACAACACCTACTGTGCTGCGCGTACTACTGCACTGTGCTGCCCAAGACTGTACAAGATTGTGTATTTATCTGTAGAAAATGAAATGCAAATAATTGAAACCAAAAACAAATATAATTGAGGTTCTGGATATCTTCATAAAAGAAAAGATTGCAGATCTCCTTTTTAAAATGATTGTGTACAACCTGTTAACTGTGAAGGATAGAGATTTAAAGTGAACCTGAGGTGAGAGGTATATGGAGGCTGCCATATTTCTTTTCTTTTAAACAATACCAGTTGCCTTGCAGCCCTGTGTTGGGCTATTTGTCTGCAGTAGTGTCTGAATTACACCAGAAACAAGCATGCAGCTAATCATGTCAGATCTTACAATATTGTCAGAAACATCTGATTTGTTGCATGCTTGTTCTGGGTCTATAGCTAAAAGTAGAGGCAGAGGATCAGCAGGATGGCCAGGCAACTGGTATTGCTTAAAAGGAAATTTCCGTGACTCTACCAAAGCCACTGATATGCTTGCCTCTCCCTCTTGACCTCCTCCATGTTAGAGGCTCCATCAGAGTGGTTGACAATTGCTGAGTTAACTTTATGATGGCCTTGGGACGTCCTGGAGAGCAGTGCATCTTCCCTTTCTCCCTTTTCTCCCCTTTTCGTTTTTCATTCTTTCTTTCGCTTCTTCCTCCCTGCCTCCTCTCTACCGTTTTCTTCCTTCTTTTCTCTCTTATCCTTTCTTTTCTACACCCTATTACCCGTATTTTTCGGACTATAAGACGCACCTGACCATAAGACGCACCTAGATTTAGAGGCCAAAAACCAGGGGAAAAAATATATACTCAACCTGGTGCCTCCATGATGCAGGGGTGTCTTGTGAATCTTCTCCCCCTATTCCCCCCCCCCCCCCCCAATTATTATGCCCCCCCATGTACTACTTGTGGTGTTCTTGTGCCTTATATGTCCCCTTTATAACTCTTGTGTCCTCCTCTGTCCCCCTTGTGTCATCCTTGTGTCCCCAATGCCATCCTCTTCCCCCTTGTGTCATCCTCTGTCATCCATGTGTTCTCCTCTTTGTGTCCCCCTTATGTCATCTTGTGTCCCTCTTGAGCCATCCTCTGTCCCTCTTGTGTCATCCTCTGTCCCTCTTGTGTACCCCTCTGTCTCCACTGTGTCATCTCTGTCATCCTTGTGCCCTCCTGTCCCTGTCTGTTCCCCTTTATCTCCATGTCCTCCTTTGCCCTACCTTGTCACCTCCTTGGTCATCATTTGTCCCTATTGTTACCTCCTAGGAGACTTGCAATATCGCCCTTTGGGATCCCCTAATGATTAATGTGCTGAGCTTAGCTCAACTCCTTCCTCCCCAAAACCTGACAGAGAGCACCTGAACACTGTGGCTGGCTGTCTCCGCATCCCCCGTCTACCAGCCACCATCCCCCTGCCTAATTCTGCCACTAACCCGCACACCAATCTGGACCGATGCTGAGGCTGTTAACTGGACCCTCTGGCACTGCAGACGTGACCCTCGGATACCGCAGCCTGTATGCTCCAAGGAATTGCTTCTGACCGCGGCGCTGGATACCAGGCATGACATCGGAAAGACGGCAAAACAAGAGTGCGTTTACGCACTCGTTTCATCCTCCTTCTCTGCCCCACGTTCTCCAGTGTCCATATACGCATAAGCAGCCACATCGCCCGTCATTAGGATGTCACCGCCGAGATATGCACCAATCAGGCAGGGGGCGCTGGCCCCAACCGCCAATCACAATGCTCCCTGCTCCTATGCTAATAGGAAGCGCTGGTCTCGCGGGCGGGATGAAGACTTCATATTTGCGACCAATCACTGCACTTCGGGGGCAAGGAGCAGTGAGTGTTGTGATTGGCGGTTGGAGTGCGTACACGCACTCTTGCTTTGCCGTCTTTCCCGATGTCATGCCTGGTATCCAGCGGTCAGAAGCCATTCCTTGGAGCATCCATCCCATCCCGGAGTGCAGTGATTGGTCACAAAGATAAGTCTTCATCCCGCCCGCAAGACCAGCGCTTCCTATTAGCATAGGAGCAGGGAGCATTGAGCGTTGTGATTGGCGGTTGGGGCCAGCGCCCCCTGCCTGATTGGTACATATCTCGGCGGTGACATCCTAATGACGGGCGCTTCGGCTGCTTATGCGTATGGACACTGCAGAACATGGGATGGAGGAGGAAGACATGGACGCTTTCTCACTCTTGCTTTGCTGACGTGCATGTGCAATCTTACTCTGCCACCTAATTAGTGCTTGTCACAGCATCAGGAACGGTATGTATGGAACGGGGACACAGAATAAAGAACAGGGGGAAGAGGCACAGGTTACATTCGGACTATAAGACGCATTTACTCCCCCCCCCCCCCCCACACACACACACATACACTTTTCAGGAAGAAAAAGTGCGTCTTATAGTCAGAAAAATACGGTACTATTTTTCTTTCTTTCTACTGATACACAAATGCAGCAATATACCTTTATATCAGCCTTTCTCAACCTTTTTACCTTGGAGGAACCCTGTAAATAACTTTTGGATCTCAAGGAATCCCTGCAAACAATTTTTGGTCTCGAGGAACCCCTACATTTATTTTTCAGGAGGCATGGTCTTTAACCACTTGAGGACCGTGGGCTTTACCCACCTTAAGGACCGGCCACTTTTTTTCCATTCAGACCACTGCAGATTTCACGGTTTATTGCTCGCTCATACAACCTACCACCTAAATGAATTTTGGCTCCTTTTCTTGTCACTAATAAAGCTTTCTTTTGGTGCTATTTGATGGCTGCTGTGATTTTTACTTTTTATTATATTCATCAAAAAAGACATGAATTTTTGATTTTTTTAACTTTCTGTGCTGACATTTTTCAAATAAAGTAAAATTTCTGTATACATGCAGCGCGAAAAATGTGGACAAACATGTTTTTGATTAAAAAAAAACCCATTCAGTGTATATTTATTGGTTTGGGTAAAAGTTATAGCGTTTACAAACTATGGTGCAAAAAGTGAATATTCCCATTTTCAAGCATCTATGACTTTTCTGACCCCCTGTCACGTTTCATGAGGGGCTAGAATTCCAGGATAGTATAAATACCCCCCAAATGACCCCATTTTGGAAAGAAGACATCCCAAAGTATTCACTGAGAGGCATAGTGAGTTCATAGACGATATTATTTTTTGTCACAAGTAAGCGGAAAATGACACTTTGTGACAAAAAAAAGGTTTCCATTTTCTTGCGACAAAAAAAAATAAAATCTGCCACGGACTCTCTGAATACCTTGAAGTGTCTACTTTCCAAAATGGGGTCATTTGTGGGGTGTGTTTACTGTCCTGGCATTTTGGGGGGTGCCTAATTGTAAGCACCCCTGTAAAGCCTAAAGGTGCTCATTGGACTTTGGGCCCCTTAGCGCACTTAATGTGTAAAAAAAAGTGCCACACATGTGGTACCGCCGTACTCAGGAGAAGTAGTATAATGTGTTTTGTGGTGTATTTTTACACATACCCATGCTGGGTGGGAGAAATATCTCTGTAAATGACAATCTTTAGATTTTTTTTACACACAATTGTCCATTTACAGAGAGATTTCTCCCACCCAGCATGGGTATGTGTAAAAATACACCCCAAAACACATTATACTACTTGTCCTGAGTACGGCGATACCACATGTGTGACACTTTTTTGCAGCCTAGGTGCGCTAAGGGGCCCAACGTCCTATTCACAGGTCATTTCGAGGCATTTGTTTTGTAGACTACTCCTCACGGTTTAGGGCCCCTAAAATGCCAGGGCAGTATAGGAACCCCACAAGTGACCCCATTTTAGAAAGAAGACACCCCAAGGTATTCCGTTAGGAGTATGGTGAGTTCATAGAAGATTTTATTTTTTGTCACAAGTTAGTGAAAAATGACACTTTGTGAAAAAAAACAATAAAAATCAATTTCCGCTAACTTTTGACAAAAAATAAAATCTTCTATGAACTCGTCATACACCTAACAGAATACCTTGGGGTGTCTTTTTTTCTAAAATGGGGTCACTTGTGGGGTTCCTATACCGCCCTGGCATTTTACGGGCCCAAAACCGTGAGTAGTCTGGAAACCAAATGTCTCAAAATGACTGTTCAGGGGTTTAAGCATCTGAACATTTTGATGACAGGTGGTCTATGAGGGGGCGAATTTTGTGGAACCGGTCATAAGCAGGGTGGCCTTTTAGATGACAGGTTGTATTGGGCCTGATCTGATGGATAGGAGTGCTAGGGGGTGACAGGAGGTGATTGATGGGTGTCTCAGGGGGTGGTATGAGGGGAAAATAGATGCAATGAATGCACTGGGGAGGTGTTTGGAAGGGGGTCTAAGGGGGATCTGAGGGTTTGGCCGAGTGATCAGGAGCCCACACGGGGCAAATTAGGGCCTGATCTGATGGGTAGGTGTGCTAGGGGGTGACAGGAGGTGATTGATGGGTATCTCAAGGTGTGATTAGAGGGGGGAATAGATGCAAGCAATGCACTGGCGAGGTGATCAGGGCTGGGGTCTGAGGGCATTCTGAGGGTATGGGCGGGTGATTGAGTGCCCTAGGGGCAGATAGGGGTCTAATCTGATGGGTAGCAGTGACAGGGGGTGATTGATGGGTAATTAGTGGGTGTTTAGAGGAGAGAATAGATGTAAACACTGCGCTTGGGTGGTGATCTGATGTCGGATCTGCGGGCGATCTATTGGTGTGGGTGGGTGATCAGATTGCCCGCAAGGGGCAGGTTAGGGGCTGATTGATGGGTGGCAGTGACAGGGGGTGATTGATGGGTGGCAGTGACAGGGGGTGATTGATGGGTGATTGACAGGTGATCAGTGGGTTATTACAGGGAAGGACAGATGTAAATAATGCCCTGGCGAAATGATAAGGGGGGGTCTGAGGGCAATCTGAGCGTGTAGGCGGGTGATTGGGTGCCCGCAAGGGGCAGATTAGGGTCTGATCTGATGGGTAACAGTGACAGGTGGTGATAGGGGGTGATTGATGGGTAATTAGTGGGTGTTTAGAGGAGAGAATAGATGTAAACACTGCACTTGGGTAGTGATCTGATGTCGGATCTGCGGGCGATCTATTGGTGTGGGTGGGTGATCAGATTGCCCGCAAGGGGCAGGTTAGGGGCTGATTGATGGGTGGCAGTGACAGGGGGTGATTGATGGGTGATTGACAGGTGATTGACAGGTGATCAGGGGGGATAGATGCATACAGTACATGGTGGGGGTCTGGGGAGAATCTGAGGGGTGGGGGGTAATCAGGAGGGAGCAGGGGGCAGGGAGTGATTGATGGGTGATTAGGGGGGTGATTGGGTGTAAACATGGGACTGGGGGTGGGCAGGGGGGGGTCTGAGGGGTGCTGTGGGCGATCAGGGGGCGGGGGGGTACCTGTTGCATTTGATGTATTATCTGTCTCTACGTTATATGTTGACTTTGTTGTTAATGAAAACTTTAATAAACATTTATTTTACACACAAAAAAAGGAAATAAATATGGCAGCCTACATATAACTCACCTCAGGTTCTCTTTAACTACCATACTTTCCAAAACAATGTAGCTGAGGTCACTCTGGGTTACATGTCACAGGTAGGAGTGACGTGTGATAGTACTGCACTGCAACTAGGACAGATGTATTTTGTGCTTAGTACAAATACATCTTCTACCTGGTCCTTGTGTCTCAACACCCTCCATCCCACTTGTGTTTTTATGTGGTTCTCTTTCAGTGTAAAGGCGACACAGATCAAAGCCTGCCCCCTGTCCCCCTACGCCCAGGAGAATTCAGCTTCTTTGTTAGCAGTTGCTAGGATGCCAGTAAACTAAGAAAAAGTGTCCGGGGCATGTTAATCAGATGGTTACAGTGCAACAATAATGTCTGTGCCTGTGTCTCTGCACTGCTCTCACTCTACTCCCCTCTTTTGTCACCCAAAGTGTAAGTTTGTTTCTGGGACAATTGGCTTTCTACTTCAGAGCCTTCTGTAGGTCAATATTCTGCAAATATATTTTATGAACATCCTTCCACAATTCATCTGCTCATTATTCACTAATATTGAAGTGATAAATAAACCTTTACAATCTAGTCTAACTTTATAATGTCCATCAACATTATAATTGATGTTAAAGTTCTAGTATGTGGAAGAAAGTAGAAATCAGAATAGTAATAGTGTCTATTTTTAGTATTTTCCCATTTCTTTTAACAGGAAAGACCAGTATTTTGGGCTGCTACTTTACTGCAATTTCATTCCTAAAGAAAGGGTGAATTCTCTGAAGTTACAACACGCAATGTAGTCTTCTGGTTCCATGCACATCTGTTCGGCTTACAGGAGCAGAAACACTAAACAAACTGATTTTGGCAAAGATCTATTAAATTGATATTTTGAGTTTATTATGATGATTATATGTTTTAATGTCTTGTAAATAGGTCATTCTAGTGAGTTAGAAAATAGATATAGTAAAATCTAAATATCGAAGTGCATGCGGACATAGTACATTACACCCATATGTGTTTCTTTCAAATCTTTAAGCATTACAAGAACACGCTATTTGAAAGAGAGATTCCCGGCTCATTAGAAATGAAGATTTCTGATCCAAACTAACATGAACAAAATGTGTCATTTCCACAAGTCCATGGATATAGGGGTAGCCCTGGAGCCAGCATCAAAGCCAATCTCATTCTTGGATCCCACCGTTATTATCCCATCCAACACAAATAATAGGTATATCCACAGCGTGACGTATACCTAGATGTATTTTTGTGTATGCCATTGTCTATATTTCATGTCCCCAGATTTGTGTTCTTACTCTGTACAGTGCAATGGAATAAGATGGTACTATATAAATCATAATGATTCATCATTCAGAAGAACATTTTTCCACTGCTGCATATATCCATGGCAGCCCACTTTATTGTGCTTCAGCTAATGCTTGGCGTTTTGATTAGAGGTCTTTTCTGTTGCCTGAACAGATCATTCAGGATCATTCATGACAGTCTAATAAATGTACACAAGTTCCTCAACTTCACCCCCACCTTTTCAGCAATCTACCATTGTGGAAAATTTTCAGGACCTATTTTACTTTGCCTTCTGCTTGTTCTCCTCCATAGAACAGGATGTGCTGCTCAGCAGAGAGCCAAGCTCCATGTATAACCAATAAAGACTTGGTAAAGTCATTGTGGATGACAGAAAATCTAAATATGTACATGGTTGTAGTGCTGAATACAGCTGCTCAGCCATAGAAACCCAGTTTATAAAGTCTAATCAGATCTTATACTGAAACACAGTAATTGCAATGACCTTTATTAATCCATAAAAAGCATATCATAGTTAAAAATGCTCAGACCTATCCATTTTCAAACACTGGGTCTCTATCTCACCCAAATAGAGAAAGCAATGACCCTAATGTACTATTTGTTCATAAACTGCCAAAGGAATTAACTATACTGTACACTGTTTATTGGATAGTATTACATTTTTGAAGTGTTGCAAGTATGCTTTTTCATGTAGTAGAGGCCTAGTATGCAGATCTTAGGCCTTTCTTACTCGGCACAGCCAATGCCCAATCCTCAGACATTTGAAATCGTGTCAACACTGCCTCCATTAAAGGAATACTGTAGGGGGTTGGGGGAAAAAGAGTTGAACTTATCCGGGGCTTCTAATGGTCCCCCACAGACATCCTGTGCCCGCGCAGCCACTCACCGATGCTCTGGCCCCGCCTCTGCTTCACTTTTGGAATTTCAGACTTTAAAGTCTGCAAACCACTGCGCCTGCATTGCCATGTCCTCGCTCCCACTGATGTCACCAGAAGCGTACTGCGCAGGCACAGACCATACTGGGCCTGTGCAGTACACTCCTGGTGACATCAGCGGGAGCGAGGACACGGAAATGCAGGCGCAGTGGTTTGCAGACTTTAAAGTCTGAAATTCCAAAAGTGAACCGGAGGCGGGGCGGAGCATCGGTGAGTGGCTGCACGGGCACAGGATGTCTGCGGGGGACCATTAGAAGCCCCGGGTAAGTTCAACTCATTTTCCCTCGACCCCCTTACAGTATCCCTTTAAGGAATAGGGATTAGCGAGAATGCCTCTGGCAGCCTCATGCAAATTTCCTCAAACTTTGGGTGATTTTGCGAATTTTCACTAAAACAGTTTAGCAAATTGCACCGTTAATAACAAAGCCCCCATACTTGCTATAGTCTGCAAATGTGCTAGGTATGTTAAGGAGTATATTGGAAACAAGGGTCAGAAATTCACCAGTTATTTAGAAAATCAATTTTAAAATCTTGGTGTGAAAAAAAAATGTAAATGCAGTTAATTGACAGACGATACCAGTCGGTATTGAAAATGTACATATATCCCCAGAAACAGCAGTGAATTTCCTGCTGGTTGCAATGCTTTTGATGAGGATTGCTTTACAACCCTGGAAAATATACCTATTATATATATGTAAAAAAAAAAAAATACGTGGGGCCCCCTTTCCCAAACCTCCTTAACTCCCCTTGTCACCCCTGCAGGCCGGTATAGCCAGAATTCAGAGCCTGGACTGTGTGAACCTCCACCCCTGAGCTATAACAGCCCACATGGTCTATCATGTAGGGGGGCGCCTCCCTTTCTTCCCACAGCCTTTGTTCATACCATGGACAAGAGGCTCTTCCTCACCTCCAGTGCCCAGGAGGAGGTGAGGGCCCGGGGGGGGGGGGGGGGGGGTCATTATGGAATCTGCCCCAGATGCCCCACTAACTGAAATGGATATAGGGGTACTAATTAACCCTTTCCACAATGGAATCAGTTGAAATAAAAATGTAACTATGAATATATTCACAAACCAATATCCTCTGGACCTTGATTGAAGATCTCTGCCAAAGAACGCTACACATGTGGCTCCCCACCACTGGCATTTGCTACATTACATTATTGCAAACCCTGACAAAAGCATCTATAAATGTGCTGCTGGAGCTCCCCATTATTCTTTAACGTATATCGGCACATTTAAAGATGCTTTTCTGGGGCTTGGCACCATCACCTGCCCCCCGGCCGACATCCATAGCACCCCTTTGTTGGATACCAACACCCCTAAAGGCACCCTGGGCCCCCCTCCATTCACTGCATCGCCATTACCCTTCTCCCCACCGCTCAGTGCTCCCACCTCCTCTTGGGTACCGAAGATGGGGAATAGTCCCTTGTTCATGGTATGGACATGGGCTGTGGGGAATTATGGGGCTTTAGGGACTGGTGTATTGTTTTACCTTCTTACCCTTTTCCATGAGGGCATGCTATCAGATAAATACCATAAGTGGAATTAAATGTAATTCTACCTTTGTTCCTATATTTCTTGCCCGGTAAATGAGTTGGCTGGGTAAATGTATCACCCCAAATCAAGTTATTGCAGCGACAGCAATGTCAGCAGGGGTAATTAGAGAGAGAGAGAGAGAGATTACAGAGAGTACATAGGATAATGAAGAAAAGTAACAGATTCAATAGTACAAACCAATGAGTTGTACATAAAATCAGTTACTTACATAATGTCTTTTCTGGATAACCAATGCCACTTACATTAGCCATGGTACACCAGATGGTAGAAGTGTACGTGGCAGTGGCATGCATTAAAAATATTTATATTTATGTTAATACTAGTCATTGTGCTCATTAGTCTATGTGGAGCAAGAAGAGAAGACCCGTGGTCTCCACAACAGTAGTTTCTCGAAATCGCCAATATCTGGAAGAGATTCCTCAAAGTGTCTGAGCTCCACGACTTTCAAAGTGACAGAGAGCTCTGTCTTCTGAAGCTTATTATCTCACGTGTCTGTCACTGTATTTTGTTTTGAGTAAAGTCCAAAAGTTCGCTAGCCTGCTCTGTAAAATCATTTTGAATGCTGAGTGTAATGTGTAAATTGCAAATATTAGAGAATGATGCAATGTTATAAAAAACTATATAACTGAAAAAAGTGAATATTTTCTTTTCTACTAATGTTCTATTAATTATCCGTACTATACATACAATTCATTATATCATCTTTTTTTTTTTTTTGCTTCAGTGTCACTTAAACTAAGAAACGAAAGTGACCCTTCGCTTCTCCTGGTCTCTTTTTCTCCAGACTCTACTTTCCTGGCTCTGCTGATGTTCTACAACTTTTTAGGATATCCTCTATTATTAACCTCCCTGGCGGTATTGATGGTTATACACCTCAATACAAAACATGCTGTGAACAATATTGACGTGCATAAGCGTCAATACTCTCCTGCACTGTATACTAGACCCTTGCTTGACACATGTTGTCAAGTTACAGGAAAAAAAGGTTATGAAAATGAATTGAATCTCTGTTTGCACAGAAATCCTGGCGAAATTGAAAGCCAGGGAGGTTATACATGTTTGCCATCTGTTGGAGTCTAAACTGCTTGGCTGCATAATTGCTGAATTTCACCACCGCTAACGAACTCCGGCACCTTCGGCACCCAGTTTCACATTTTAACATTGGTGCCCATGGCTGTGCCCAATTTGTGGGCTTTGATTCGCCTCCAAATTACCTGGTTTGTGGGTGGGCTAGCAATTTGCAGTTCAGCTTTTGCTGCTGCCAGACATTTCTTGTTCATAAAAATAGAATTTGGTTGGATACCTTTAACAGGGAAGCCATGGGTGTGTGTGTGTGTGTGGGGGGGGGGGGGGGGGGGGGGGGGCAGGAAAATTAAGACCACTAAGAGCTGTGATGTCATAACCTCATGGGAGCAACACAATTTATCACAATTTATTAAATTGTTTACTTTTTTTTGGGTACAAGTTTGATTTAACATAAGAAAATTAAATGCAGGACTTTATTTAGATGTAGACATAGAATGCTTAGGTTTGACTGTGTTATTTGTAAATTATGACTCATTGCTGGGCAGTACACACCCTCCACACATAGCACCTTTTACAAAAATATAGATTTTATTTTTTGAAATTTTCAACTACTATACATACACATGAGTGTGCAGCATCCATTTTGTCAAAAAAAAAAAAAAGAATTACCGTTAAAATGCTTTTGGTATAATAAGTACTCACCACAGGCGCTCACCAGTACAGATTAATGCCAAATGTAGAAACTTAATAAGCTCAAATGCCTGGCACTCTACTATAACAATTATTGCTTTCCAAAGTTTCCTGAAGGAGAAAGAGTCTGGATCACTGATAATGTACCATATTACCTCAAAAGGAACACAATATAAACTGGGATAGGGTGACATTGCTAAACACGTTATTGATAAAAGGTTATTGCTTTGAGGGCAGCCCTCAGAACTAGGGATGGTTGAAAATGCCGAATTCTGATTCCGAAAAAATTCCGGGTTCCTCCTATGCCTAATACCAATTCCACCGATTTCCAATTTCCATTTTCCTATTTCTGAGGAGTCAATTTTTTAGGTCATTTTTTGCATTCTGTTATTGACCAAATACATAGTTGACTCTGCATTCTCTGATTGGTCCAATGCTTCCGAGTTCTGTAATTGGGCTAGAATTATGGAGTTGCAGTAATGCAGTATTTCTGCAGATATCTGATTTCCGTTTTCTGATTGGAAATGCAGATTACCGATTGGAAAGGCAGAAATTTAAATACTGTGGAATCCGAATGAACATCCCTACTCAGCACTGCCTGTAGAGACGGGACACAAAGGCCCCATTACAGGCTAGGCCCACAAGGTGCAGTGACATGGCAAATGCTTCAGCATGGATCTTAAATGCAGCATTATAGTGATACTGGGGGAGAGTGAAGAAAAGTAGCCCACAGTAGAGCTGCATATTCTCCCCTACTGCTGCAGTAGTCTGGTCCATCACCAATGCCAGGGTGACCTCCCAGCTGTAGGTATTATAGAGAAAATTGTAAAATAGAGCATTTGAAAAAATATATAAATGCACAAACATTGGCTTGTTATTGACTACCACACAGCCCTTCTGCCTAAAATAAGACTTTGTAATTGTGGTCCTTTAAGAAGATATACAATTGCTACTGAACAAATCCGCTGCTTGTTATTCTGACATTGTATACTTAGTACAGAGCATTCAAGTTGTTGTTTTTTTATAATGCTGTTTTTTGACTCCTTAAATAAAGGCCCTTAAAAACAAACAAAAAAAAACCCAGAGGATTAATTCCACTATGTGAACTTCTGCTCTGCCAATGGAGGAAAACATGGGCCTGATGCATTTCAGTGTGTGGCTCTACCACCTGAACAATACCAGCCAGTATGCTCCATGACAACGGGGGACTCTGTAAGAAGAGGGTAGAAAGGTATTTAATTTTTTTTTATTGTATTAAAAATCATGAAAATGTAATGATTAAATTAAAAATTGGTGCAAAAAAAAAAAAAACACCACTCTGAGGCAAGTACTACAAGCATATACTTTACCTCTGCCCTCATTTCTTCCTTGAAGCATCTCTCTATGATCTAAAACCACTAATTGTATAAGAGATTGCAAAGAGATTTTAATGAGGGAAAAAAAACACTCACACTGCTTGGGAAACTCTGTTAGTGAATCATGCATTTTGAAAATTATGTGATTTTAACACTGCAGCACTTAATGTTGGTGATTTTATTGTCGATTTGAACTTCAGGTTTGACTTATGTGATTATTTTGTCCCTCAATTACTGATGGATCATGATCATGTCTTGCTTGTAACTCTTATCATATGTAAGTAGAGATGGCCCGAACGGTTCGCACGCAAACTTATTTGTGCAAACTTCGGTGGTTCACGTTCGCAGTGAACCGCAAACTATATGCAAGTTCGACCCGCCCCCTATACTACATCATTAGGGTAAACTTTGACCCTCTACATCACAGTCAGCAAACACAGGGTAGCCAATCAGGCTACACTCCCTCCTGGAGTCCCGCCCCCCCCTTATAAAACGAAGGCCGCTTCAGTCTTTTCACTCACTCGTGTGGCTGCAGTAACTATAGAAGGGAGAGAACCTGCTGACATAGGGAAAGCTTAGTTAGGCTCTTGTGTTAGGCTTGTTAGCTTGCTCCTTGCTGATATTTATTGCTAAAAAAGCACTTCTCAACACTCAACAGCTCTTTTGAGAGCTAATGTTGTTCTTGTGATCTATTTTTTTTGTGTGTGTGTCCCACAGACAGTTTTGTTGCATATACAGCCCTGTCAGTCAGTCGCAGCTGCTGGACCTTGGCCCCTTGGTAATTCCTACTGTGCCACTGCCTGGCCCAGCACATTCAGTGACTACCTGTGTGCAGGGCCGGATTTGTACTCTTTACCATCCAAGGCCAATGTCACCATCTACCCCCCTTCAGTATAGCTAGCGAAATGACTCCCCCTCCCCTTCCCTCTTGTATAAGTAGCCTGGTGACTTCCTTAATCCCTCCCTTTCATATTCCCCCTCTTTCAGTACAGCTCGCCTCCAAACCGCTGCAGCCATCAGTGTCACTCACTTCTCTGCTCGTCTCCAGTACCGAAGCTTCCTCTTTCCCTCCATCTGCAATGCTGCCCAAGTCCGTAGCTGCCCGCCACAACGCCAACGTGCACAGGTGTCTCGCAGCAGAGAGATCAGGCACCCCTGATCCCCCTGCATTGCAGCATTTTCAAGCATGCAAATGCTGCACCAATTTAGCCTGCTGCTTTGGTGCCCTTGCTCCTGTGGTGCCCTAGGCCATGGCCTAGGTGGCCTTGACCTAAATCCGGCCCTGCCTGTGTGTGTGACAGCTGCACATTTGTAATACCAATCCCTGCATACCTGTTCAGTAGTGTACCTACCTACGTGACTGCAAGCAGTGTTATATTATATACCAGTCACTCGCTGCACCTATTCACGGTACCTGTGTGTATGTGACAGCTGCCCATTTGTAATACCAATCCCTGCATACCAAACTTCCTTTCATCCATGACCTTTTTAATTCCAATGCCTTCACCTTTTTTGGGGTCACAGAAACATGGCTGACTCTTTCTGACACGGTCTCACCTGCCGCCCTCTTTTATGGGGGATTCCACTTTAGTTACACGCCTAGAAGTGGGAATAAACATGGCGGTGGTGTGGGCATTCTTTTCTCTGATAGATGCTCCTTCAAGCCACTCACCCCCATTCCTTCTCTTTCTCTTCCTTCCTTTGAAGTCCATGCAGTCCGTCTATACTCTCCCTCTAACCTCCAGATCGCAATAATCTACCACCCTCCTGGCTCTGCTTCATTCTTCTTAGATCACTTCTCTGCATGGCTCCTCCAGTTCCTGTCCTCCGATATCCCTACCATCATTATGGGTGACTTTAACATTCATGTTGACACCAACAATTCTGCCGCTACTAAACTTCTGTCACTTACTTCCTACTACGGCCTGTCTCAGTGGTCCACTGCTCCAACTCACTCTAATGGTCATACACTTGACCTCATATTCACTCGTCTCTGTTCTATCACTGATTCCACTAATACTCCTCTCCCGCTCTCTGATCATAACTTACTAAACTTCTCTCTCTCCCCCTCTCTTCCTACCACGTTGCCTCAAGCACGCTCATATATACGCAGGAACTACCGCAGCATAGACATGCAATCTGTCTCTGATGCCCTGGCACCTCTCCTCACACAACCATTCACTGACCCTGACTCAGCAGCTGCACACTACCACAGCTCAATCACGCAAGTCATGGATGCAATCGCACCCCTCACCAATGTCCGCCCACACAGTGTAAGCCACCAACCCTGGCTGACCAAAGCTACTAAACAGCTAAAGGGGTGCTCTAGGGTTGCTGAACGCCGTTGGAGAAAAACTAATACTAATGAGGATTTCATTTCTTACAAAAAAGAGTTGAACAAGTTTAAAACCGCTCTCTCTTCTGCAAAACAATCATAATTTTCCTCCCTCTTATCCTCCCACTTGCACAATCCAAAGCACCTGTTCAGTACTTTCTACTCCCTTCTCCGTCTACTCCCTCCTCCTCCTTCTTCATGCTTATCAGCTGAAGAATTTGCAACATACTTTACAGATAAAATTGCAAAAATCCGTAGTGTGTTTTCCATGCAGACATCAAACTCCATCTCCACTCCTCTTGTTGACTGCTCTCTTTCCAGTTTCTCTCCACTCTCCGAACATTCGCTCTCTCCTCTTATCTCCAAATCCCATCTAACCACCTGTCCTTTGGATCCTATCCCATCACATCTCATTCCACAGCTATCCACATCGCTCATCCCTGCCCTAACATCGCTGTTTAACCTATCCCTCTGCATCAGAATTTTTCCATCCTCACTCAAGAAGGCTGTTGTATCACCACTACTTAAAAAATCATCTCTAGACCCCACAGAACTTGCTAACTACCGCCCAGTGTCACTTCTCCCATTTGCACCTAATTACTTGAGCGCCACATTCATGCTGAACTAAGTCAGTATTCATCTGCAAATTCCTTGCTTGATCAGTTCCAGTCTGGCTTCCAGCCAAACCACTCTACAGAAACAGCCCTCACCAAAGTAGCTAATGATCTCCTCACAGCTAAATCCAAAGGCTATTATTCTATACTCATCCTTCTAGATCTGTCATCAGCATTCGACACTGTGGACCACACTCTACTCCTACAGATCCTTTCATCTATTGGAATAAAGGACATCGCTCTCTCCTGGATATCTTCCTACCTCTCTGGAAGGTCTTTCATTGTTTCTTATTCAGATCAGGCCTCCTCTTCACATCCTCTGTCTGTAGGGGTACCTCAAGGCTCTGTCCTCGGTCCCCTCCACTTCTCCATCTACATGCACGGTCTTGGTAACTTAATCAACTCATTTGGTTTTCAATACCACCTATATGCAGATGATACACAACTGTACCTCTCGGCCCCAGACCTTAACTCCCTCCTCACACGGGTTCCCGATTGCCTGTCTGCTATTTCCTCTTTCATGTCCTCTCGCTTCTTAAAACTTAATATGAATAAAACTGAACTAATAGTCTTTCCACCATCCCTGTCCACCTCTTTGCCTGATATTACAATAAATGTTAACAACACGTCTATAACTAATAACACGTCTATAATTCTCTCTCATTTATTCCTCACATTAACTCCCTAACCAGCTCCTGTCATCTCCAACTCAAAAACATAGCACGTATCCAACCTTTTCTCTCTCATGACACAACCAAAATGTTAGTACATGCTCTTACTATATCTCGATTGGACTATTGCAATATATTGCTTGGTGGACTTCCAACTAACCGACTAGCACCGCTCAATTCTGTACTGAACTCTGCTGCTCGACTTATTCATCTCTCCTCTCGCTCTTCCTCTGCTGCTCCTCTCTGTCAAGCTCTTCACTGGCTACCAATTAACGAGAGGATTCAGTTCATACTCTTAACCCTAACCTACAAAGCTCTCCACAATCTCTTTTCCCTGTACATCTCCTCACTAGTCTCCAGATACCAACCCAACCGCAATCTCAGATCTGCACACGAGCTTCTTTTATCCTCTTCTACAACTACCTCCTCACATTCACGTGTACAAGACTTCTCACGCGCCTTACCCCTCCTCTGGAATGCCCTTCCACAGCACATCCGCCACTCTCCCACCTTTGAAATCTTTAAATGCTCCCTCAAAACCCACCTTTTCTGACAAGCATATTCTCTAGCTTAGGCCATGCACCCACTAAATAACCTAATTACGCACTGCCTGTACATATACTGTATACTTCCCCCACCTCTTGTTACCACCCAATTCCTTTAGATTGTAAGCTCGCAAGGGCAGGGCTCTCACCCTTTTGTGTCATGGAATGTTATTAATTTAATTGCTTGCACTCTGTTAGACATTTATACATTTTAGTCATCATGTTAAATTTGCAATTGTAATCAGCAGTATTTTGTATCAGTGTTCATATTTGATGTATATCATTGTCTGTATCATTATGTATCCCTTGTTTGTTTTCTTACATTGTACAGCACCACAGAATATGTTGGCGCTTTATAAATAATAATAATAATAATAATAATAATAATAATACCTGTTCAGTAGTGCACCTACCTACGTGACCGCAAGCAGTGTTATATTATATACCACTCAATCGCTGCACCTGTTCACGGTACCTGTGTGTGTGACAGCTGCACATTTGTAATACCAATCACTGCATACCTACTTATTCAGTGCACCTACCCTCAACCCAAAACAATTGTTCAACACCTTTAACCCCCTACTTCAACCCCCACCTCCTCCCCCTACCACAAGTCTGTCAGCTGACGACTTTGCATCATACTTTACAAGCAACATTGTTGCAATACGTAATAGCTTTAACACGCAACCACTTTTACCAGCTCAACCATCACCTGTAGATTCCTTCTGTCCACCTGCACCCTCGCCCTCTGCTAACTGCCTTCCCCCCGATCCACAAGACCACTCTCCCACTCTAATATCTTTCACCACACTCACTGAACAGTGTCTTTCCTCACTAATCTCCAAAACACATCTCTCTACCTGTGGCCTGGACCCCATTCCCTCCCATCTAATCCCCCAGCTTTCCTCCTTCCTTAATCCCGCTCTAACAACTCTATTCAATCTTTCTATCTCCACTGGCATTTTTCCTTCCTTATTCAAACAAGCTATCATCACACCACTTATCAAAAAACCCTCTCTTGATCCAACTTCTCTATCCAATTGCTGTCCTGTCTTGCTCCTCCCCTTTGCTTCTAAACTGCTGGAACGTCACATCCATTCAGAAATGTCTGCCTTTCTCTCTACCAACTCCTTACTTGACCCCTTTCAATCTGGATTCCGCACACACCATTCCACCGAAACTGTCCTCACGAAAGTTGCTAATGGCCCACTGGTAGCTGAATCCAAAGGCCAGTTCTCCATTCTAATACTCCAGGGGCAAACGCAGGATTTTTAAGGGGGGGGTTCCTGAAAGGTCCGGAAGCACTTATGTCCCCGAGTGCTTCCGAATACAGGTGGCTCCATACTGCCCATGCACAAAAGTGCGCTGGCGTATTACGGAGCTGCCTATCTTTGGAAGTACTCAAGGACACGAGTGTTTCTGAGGGCTTCTGGTAGCAGCAAATGTGAAAGGGGTACAGCGCTGAAACAACTCCCCAAGAGAGGAACAGGAGATAGACTTAGTTTGGACAATTCAGTGGAATATGCTACATAGTGTCACATAGCGCAAGCGATACCCATATGATGCAGGGATATATGCATCTGCGGAAGATGGCGGCGCTATATAAATACTAAATAATAATATTTTGCCTCACCAGGATTGCACTTTTATTTAGCTTTCCTGTATGACAAGAACACACAGCCAGCTCTAGGGGAAGAGGGAAACAAAGGTGAATGAAGGAGGCTGGTGCACACCAAGGGCTTGATTCACAAAGCGGTGCTAACCTACTTAGCACGTCTAAAGTCTTTAGACGTGCGAACCAGGGTGCTAAGTAGGTTAGCACCGGATTTCTCAATCAGATCGCGCGCTAACTTTGCGCGCGCAAAGTGTTACGCGCGCAAAGTTTTACGCGCGCTAAGTCCCATAGGCTTTAATGGGCACTTCGCGCGGTGCGCCCTGCGCTCTGTGCAGTACGCGCGTAAAGTTTTACGCGCATAAAGTTTTGCGCGCGTAAAGTTTTATGCGCGAAAAGCTTGTTTAGACGTGCTAAGGGGGTTTTCACAGGCGTGCTAACAGTTAGCACCGCTTTGTGAATCAAGCCCCAAGAGTGCTTCTGAGCGTTTTTCAAATCAACAGTGATTTGAAAAGCGCTTGACTAATGTTACCCTATGTGGGTGTTCCCACAGCAGCGTTGTGATTTTTTCAAAATCGCAGGTATACTGCATGTAGCATGTTTTTGAGCAATTCATTCAAAAATCGCTCTGAAAATCACTTCACAAAATCAAACTCACAAATTGCTAGCGATTGCTATTGTCATTTTGGCGTGCACTCGCCCAGAGAGAGGAGTGGAGAAATTGAGAATAGCCTGAGATGGAGCAGAGAACTTATCTGTATTGCAGTCCCACATCAGACAGGCTACTTGCCTGTAATCGGACTCCTGTCCCTGTCAGTCTCTCACACAAGTCAGAAAGAAGCCCTCCTGGAGTCTAGGGACTGTCAAAAACTTTTCAGCTTGTTAAACACCTTACCCACACATGCAGTCATTATAACAATGGGGAGAGACCAGACAGATGTTTGCCCACGGACCCTGAGTCCAGGCAAGCTCTGCATCATGCTGTGCATATTTACCAGCTTGCCTGCACTCTAATTTCATCATGTCTGACACTTCTGTGCTGTGGAGAGTCCAGGACTCCATAATCAACATTCTCTCACTGCAGGCTGCATCTTCTTGTGAGGGAAGCTGGGCTGCCTCTCTCATTCTATTAGCAGGAGGGAAGCACCAGAAGTAAGAAGGGAGGGAGAATGAGGTTGTTTTTATTATGCGGGCTTCCCTGGCTGAATACACAGCTCAGTGCAGGGGGGAGGTTCCAGACACCCGGAATAGCCCCCTCAGTTCGCCAGTGTACTCCTTGACCTTTCCTCTGGCTTTGACATGGTTGATCATGCTCTGCTTCTGCAGACACTGTCATCTTTAGGAATCAAGGGACAAGCACATTCCTGGATCTCCTCTTATCTCTCTGGACGCTCTTACACTGTGTCCTTCTCTAACACCAATTCCTCCCCACACCCACTGTCTGTTGGTGTTCCTCAAGGCTCTGTTCTTGGGCCACTTCTTTTCTCAGCCTAAACTCGTGGCCTGGGACAACTAATTAACTCTTTTGGCTTCCAGTATCACCTCTATGCGGATGACATCCAAATCTTATCTCTCAGCTCCTGATCTGTCATCACTACTATCTAGAGTCCCCGACTGTCTACGTGCTGTTTCTACATTTATGTCCTCCCGCTTCCTCAAGCTCAACATGAGTAAAACGGAAATTGTGATTTTTCCACCATCACTATCTACACCCCCACCAATTGCAACCATAATGGTAGACAACACTCCATTAACCTCAACCACTAAGGCCCGCTGCTTGGGGGTTATACTTGACTCAGAGCTCTCCTTTAAACCTCACATTGCCTCATTAACCACCACCTGCTATTTCCAGCTCAAAAATATATTCCGTATCCGTCCCTCCCTCACACAAGAGGCCACCAAAATGCTTGTACATGCCTTAATCATCTCCCGCCTAGACCACTGCAACACCCTGCTCTGTGGTCTACCAAAAAAAGGCTTGCACCTCTCCAAAACCTTTTGAAATCAGTGGCCCGCCTCATTCACCTCTCAACATGCTCTTCCGATGCAGCCCCACTGTGCCGTTCTCTCCACTGGTTACCCATTAGCCAGAGGATCCAGTTCAAACTCCTGACTCTAACATACAAAGCCCTCCATGAGTTGTGCCCTCCATACATCTTATCACTAATCTCAAGATTTTAATTTTTGTCACAAGTTAGCGGAAATTGATTTTTATTGTTTTTTTCACAAAGTGTCAATTTCCGCTAACTTGTGACAAAAACAAATCTTCTATGAACTCACCATAGTCCTAACAGAATACCTTGGGGTGTCTTCTTTCTAAAATGGGGTCACTTGTGGGGTTCCTATACTGCCCTGGCATTTTAGGGGCCCTATACCGTGAGGAGTAGTCTAGAAACCAAATGCCTCAAAATGACCTGTGAATAGGACGTTGGGCCCCTTAGCGCACCTAGGCTGCAAAAAAGTGTCACACATGTGGTATCACCGTACTCAGGAGATGTAGTATAATGTGCTTTGGGGTGTAGTTTTACACATACCCATGCTGGGTGGGAGAAATCTCTCTGTAAATGGACAATTGTGTGTAAAAAAAAAATCAAAAAATTGTCATTTACAGAGATATTTCTCCCACTCAGCATCGGTATATGTAAAAATACACCACAAAACACATTATACTACTTCTCCTGAGTACGGCGGTACCACATGTGTGGCACTTTTTTGCACCACTAAGGGGCCCAAAGTTCAATGAGTACCTTTAGGATTTCACAGGTCATTTTGAGACATTTGGTTTCAAGACTACTCCTCACGGTTTAAGGCCCCTAAAATGCCAGGGCAGTATAGGAACCCCACAAGTGACCCCATTTTAGAAAGAAGACACCCCAAGATATTCCGTTAGGTGTATGACGAGTTCATAGAAGATTTTATTTTTTTGTCACAAGTTAGCGGAAATTGAGTTTTATTGGTTTTTTTTTTCACAAAGTGTCAATTTCCGCTAACTTGTGACAATAAAAAAAATCTTCTATGAACTCACCATACTCCTAACAGAATACCTTGTGGTGTTGTCTTTCTAAAATGGGGTCACTTGTGGGGTTCCTAAACTGCCCTGGCATTTTAGGGGCCCTAAACCGTGAGGAGTAGTCTTGAAACCAAATGTCTCAAAATGAACTGTGAAATCCTAAAGGTACTCATTGGACTTTGGGCCCCTTAACGCAGTTAGGGTGCAAAAAAGTGCCACACATGTGGTATTGCCGTACTCAGGAGACGTAGTATAATGTGTTTTGGGGTGTATTTTTACACATACCCATGCTGGGTGGGAGAAATATCTCTGTACATGGACAATTGTGTGTAAAAAAAAATCAAAACATTGTCATTTACAGAGATATTTCTCCCACCCAGCATGGGTATGTGTAAAAATACACCCCAAAACACATTATACTACTTCTCCTGAGTACGGCAATACCACATGTGTGGCACTTTTTTGCAGCCTAACTGCGCTAAGGGGCCCAAAGTCCAATGAGCACCTTTAGGCTTTACAGGGTGCTTACAATTTAGCATCCCCCAAAATGCCAGGACAGTAAACACACCCCACAAATGACCTCATTTTGGAAAGTAGACACTTCAAGATATTCAGAGAGGGGCATGGTGAGTCCGTGGCAGATTTCATTTTTTTTTTGTCACAAGTTAGCAGAAATGGAACCTTTTTTTTTTTTTTTTTTTGTCTCAAAGTGTCATTTTCTGCTAACTTGTGACAAAAAATAAAATCTTCTATGAACTCACCATTCCTCTCAGTGAATACTTTGGGATGTCTTCTTTCCAAAATGGGGTCATTTGGGGGGTATTTATACTATCCTGGAATTTTAGCACCTCATGAATCCTGACAGGTGCTCAGAAAAGTCAGAGATGCTTCAAAATGGGAAAATTCACTTTTGGCACCATAGTTTGTAAACGCTATAACTTTTACCCAAACCAATAAATATACACTGAATGTTTTTTTTTATCAAAGACATGTAGAAGAATAAATTTGGCCAAAAACGTATATAGAAATTTTACTTTAATTTGAAAAATATCAGCACAGAAATTTAAAAAATCATTTTTTGACAAAATTCATATCTTTTTTGATGAATATAATAAACACTAAAACTCGCAGCAGCAATCAAATAGCACTAGTGACAAGAAAAGGGGGTAAAATTCATTTAGATAGTAGGTTGTATGACCGAGCAATAAACCGTTAAAGCTGCAGTGGTCTGAATGGAAAAAAAGGCTCTGGTCCTTAAGGGGCGGCTCTTTAAGGGGCGGCAAGACTGTGGTCCTTAAGTGGTTAAAGAGAAACTCCGACCAAGAATTGAACTTTATCCCAATCAGTAGCTGATACTCCCTCTTACATGGGAAATCTATTCCTTTTCACAAATAGACTATCAGGGGGCGCTGTATGGCTGATATTGTGGTGAAACCCCTCCCACAAGAAACTCTGAGTACGTACTCCTGGCAGATTCCGGTCTGTGAACCTTAAGGCAATGTGGGAAATAGCTGTTTACAGCTGCCAAAAAAGCATGCAGCAGCTACAGCACCTGCCAACAGTAAAAATGTCACCATGTAATAAATGTCAGAATGTAAATTAGGGATTTAACCACTTGCCGACCGAACGCTTATACCGTGCGTCGGCAAAGTGGCAGCTGCAGGACCAGCGACGCAGTACTGCGTCGCCAGCTGCAGGCTGATTAATCAGGAAGCAGCCGCTCGCGCGAGCGGCTGCTTCCTGTCAAATCACGGCGGGGGGCTCCGTGAATAGCCTGCGGGCCGCAGATGGCGGCTCGCAGGCTAAATGTAAACACAAGCGGAAATAATCCGCTTTGTTTACATTGTACGGCGCTGCTGCGCAGCAGCGCCGTAAGGCAGATCGGCGATCCCCGGCCAATCAGCGGATAGACGGATAGCGTCCTGTGCAGCCCCGATCACCGGGGGGACAGGTAGGAGAGGGAGGGGGGTGAATGTCGCCGCGGAGGGGGGATTTGAGGTGCCCCCCCCGCCAGCCACACGCAGGCAGGAGAGATCGGACCCCCCCAGGCCAGCACATCATCCCCCTAGTGAGGAAAAAAGGGGGGTGATCTGATCTCTCTGCCTGCACCCTGATCTGTGCTGGGGGCTGTAGAGCCCACCCAGCACAGATCACATAATTCAATGCTGGTCCTTAAGGGGGGGTAAAGGGTGGGTCCTCAAGTGGTTAAAAGATTTTACAGTGGGCAAACATTGACTAAATCATTTATACATAATTATTGTAAAAAATGAAGCACTTTTTTTTATTACATTTTCACTATAGATGGGCCGAACCTCCGATTTTAGGTTCGCGAACCCCGTTCGCGAACCTCCGTGAAAGGTTTGGTTCGCGGAAAAGTTCGCGAACCGCAATAGACTTCAATGGGGATGCGAACTTTGAAAAATAGAAAAAATGATGCTGGCCACAAAAGTGATGGAAAAGATGTTTCAAGGGGTCTAACACCTGGAGGGGGGCATGGCGGAGTGGGATACATGCCCAAAGTCCCGGGGAAAAATCTGGATGTGACGCAAAGCAGCGTTCTAAGGGCAGAAATCACATTGAATGCTAAATTGCAGGCCTAAAAGTGCTATAAAACATCTTGCATGTGTATACATCAATCAGGGAGTGTAATTAGAGTTCTGCTTCACACTGACACACCAAACTCACTGTGTAACGCACCGCAAACAGCTGTTTGCGTAGTGATGGCCATGCTGGACTGGTGCGCACCGTGGCGAGAGTGTAGGCCGTGACGGTTTTCAAGCCCATATGGTCGCCGGGCTGTGGTAGCTCAATGATAGAACAATAGTGACTGTCCAGCTGATCAAATTTGGTCTGACCACAATGAAGCAACAACCTTATTATCTTCTTGTATGTAGGTAGGCATAGGTAGGAGTCCCAGTATAGGTAGGTAGGCATAGGTAGGAGTCCCAGTATAGGTAGGTAGGCATAGGTAGGTGTCTCAGTAGTTAGCTAGGCATAGGTAGGAGACCCAGTATAGGTAGGTAGGCATAGGTAGGTGTCCCAGTAGTTAGCTAGGCATAGGTAGGAGACCCAGTATAGATAGGTAGGCATAGGTAGGTGTCCCAGTAGTTAGCTAGGCATATGTAGAAGACCCAGTATAGGTAGGTAGGCATAGGTAGGAGTCCCAGTATAGGTAGGTAGGCATAGGTAGGAGTCCCAGTATAGGTAGGTAGGCATAGGTAGGTCCCCTAGTATAGGTAGGTAGGTAGGTGTCCCCATATAGGTAAGTAGGTGCCCCAGTAGTTAGGTAGGCATAGGTAGGTGTCCCAGTATAGATAGTTAGGTGGGGCCTGGCTGGCACAGTAATAACAATTACAAAGGTCCAGCTGCAACAGATAGGGCTGTATAATGTCAGTGTCAGTGAGCAACACACAAAAAAATAACACATCAGGAAAACATTAGCTCTCAAAAGAGCTGTTGAGGGGTGCTATTTTAGCAATAACAATCAGCCAGGAGCAAGCCAAGAGTCTAACTAATCTTTCCCTAGGAAAAAAAATCTGCAGCAGCTCTCCCTAGTCTGTCTATTTGCAGCAGGCACACGAGTGAGTGTCATGGCCAGCGAGCCTGCCTTATATAAGGGGGGGTCAGGCTCCAGGGCTTAGTGTAGCCTGAATGGCTACAATGTGCCTGCTGACTGTGATGCAGAGGGTCAAAGTTGACCCTCATAGTGCATTATGGGGCGAATTGAACTTCCGCAAAAGTTCGCCTGGTGCAGGCGAACTCAAACCCCCAAAGTTTGCCTGGAACCGTTCGCCGGCGAACCGTTCGGCCCATCTCTAATTTTCTCTCTCCTCTCTACTCCCGTAGCTCACTTAAAAGCTCCCGGGATCCTCTTCCGGCTGGCCAGGTCAGGACTTACTGTGCAGGCTCCGGCTGGGCTGTGCACCTCCTACAGTGCGCACCCGTGGCCAGAAGCACACTGCGCATGCGTATGATGTCATGCGCATGACACAGTAATGTCATGCACAGTGCACCACGGAAGGCCAGGTGGTAATATATGCCTGCTCGGGGGGGGAAAGGGGGGGTTTCTCAAAACCATTTGAGCTCTGGTATTCTTTAAGTTTCCGGACAATATTGGCATTTCAGCAGTGGCACTATTAACCTCCTTGCCGGTCTAATTAACGCCGGCAAGGAGGCAGCACATAACTTTTTTTTTTTAATTTTTAAATCATGTAGCGAGCCCAGCGCTCGCTACATGATAGCCGCTGAGCGGCGGCATCCCCCCACCCACTCTGATCGCCTTCGGCGATCAGAATAAGCAGGAATTCCCGTTGAGAACGGGATTTCCTGCAGGGCTTCCCTGGTTGCCATGGCGACGGGGCGGGATGACGTCACAGGGAATCCCGATCTGCCCCTCAGCGCTGCCTGGCACTGATTGGCCAGGCTGCGCAGGGGTCTGGGGCGGGGGGTGGCTCGGCGCGGCGGGTAGCGGCGAATCGGCGGGTAGCGGCGGCAATTGCGTACTACACGCAGCTAGCAAAGTGCTAGCTGCATGTAGGAAAAAAAATTATGCAAATCGGCCCAGCGGGGCCTGAGAAATCTTCCTGCGCAGGTTACCCCGAGCTGAGCTCGGGATAACCGGCAAGGAGGTTAAACAACTTTTCCATATACCATCTAAGTGATATATACTCCATACAGCGCTGCGGAAGATGTTGGCGCTATATAAATACTAAATAATAATAGTTGGGGTTTTTTCAGGAAAATGTATGCTTTCTCTAATTAATATTTTTTGCTAAAAATTATTTTATTTTATAATAATTTTACAGGGAAATATTCCCACAGTTATAAAACACATTACAATATATTCTTTGTCCTTTCCTAGTTAAAATGATGCTGCACCTGCCTTATTTCATAGGGGCTGGGCATGTGGCAGATCATTATTCCCAGCCTGGGTATCTGTAGTGATCTAATGAGTCTCAAGGGAGCAATTTAGGGGCCTCAGTCCTGTACAGATGCGTTGCTAGGCAATAGCAGAGCAATGCATCTGTACAGCATTGGCGCCCCAAACTGCCCCCCTAGTAATTGCATCCCATCAGTCATTAAAGGTGTACAAACAAGTATAGGTGTTACAGGGGTTAATAGGCTAGGTATGGGGTTTAGACAACAAAATGTTTTTTTTTATTTTCTTTTATTGTGACCTTGTCACTTGAACTTTTTTTTTTTCTTACTTGTGACTTCTAACTTTCCATTTTAATTTGCATTCCTGACCACCTGCTTTCATATGTGACAGTTTTATAAGTGCTACTTGCCAGGCAGTTGATAAGACACCTTTTAACTCATTTCGGACCACAAGGCCTTTTTTTCACGCAACCATTCAGTGATCATTGTGATGGGCTCACAGAGATAACCTGGTAAGGAGCCAATGATTGGCTTGGGACTGTGGAAAGCTACGGCATAGAATCTAGGCCTTGACTACTGCTATGCCCTTCTGTCTGGTCTCCCTATGACCTGAATTGCCCCGCTGCAGTCCGACATGAATGCAGCAGCCAGAATTATCCACTGCTCCCATCACTCCACCACAGCGGCTCCCCTCTGTGAATCCTTCCACTGGCTTCCTATCCAGTCCAGAATCAAGATACTGTGTCTGGCCTACAAATCTGTCCACAAAACCTGCCCAACCTACATTTCTGATCTGACTCAAAGGTACACACCTAGCCGCTCACTCCGCTCCTCCAATGAACTTCGCCTGACCGCCCCCTTCGTCACCCAGTTCCAAGCATGACTTCAGGACTTCTCAAGAGCTTCTCCAACAACACTATGGAACTCCTTACCTCCCCACATTAGGGCTGCGCCCTCCTTCAACATCTTCAAAAAGGCCCCTCAAAACGCACCTTGTCACTCTGGTCTACTCCTCCTCACTGGTGCTCTAAACCCGCAGCTGAACTCTGGTCGCTACCTCTCTCTCTAGATTTTAAGCCTTTGGCAGGGTCTTCCTCCTTGTGTCTCCTACCTGTTCACACAGCTCCATTACCGGAAACCCATCCTATGGATCTGAATGAGCTCAACTGGCCTAATCTGCATGCTTCCGTCCAGTGACTGACTGAGCATTACCTTGTACTCATACTGTGCTGCGTGATCTGGTTTGCATGTATTCCTGTACTCTTATTGCTGTATGTCTCCCCTAAATATTGTCTGTAACCTTAACTTATGTCCAGCGCTGCATAATATGTTGGTGCTTTATAAATACAATAAATAAATAAACCTCCGTGGTTCCAAGCCGGTTAATAAGACACATCAGTACTGGGTGTTGTTTATTCACAAGCAGAGAATGTAAATTATGCAAAGTAAACAGCTGTGTCTGGCAGGAAATAAAACTTCTACAGCCATCGGAGACACACACGTTGTACTGTGACTGCAGACACACACACATTGCACTGCCATCACAGGCACACACATTGTACTGCAACTGCACACACACATGTACTGCCTTTTCAGACATATATTGTAGTGCCACTGCAAACACACACATTGTGCTTGATTCACAAAAGAGTCCTAACTGTTAGCACGGCCGTTTTTGCGCGAATTTTCGCACTGCGCGCTCTTGTGAATTTTCGCGCGAAATGCTAACGTTTTGCGCGCGAATGAGAATTTTTGCGCAAAAACTATATCGATTTCGCACGAAATTTGCATTTGCGCGCGAAAACATTGTCGTTTCGCGCAAAAAATCGTGATCGTGTGCAATGCAAAAATTTGCGCGAAAACGGCCGTGCTAACAGTTAGCACTCTTTGGTTAATCAAGCCCATTGTGCTTCCACCACAGACACATGAATTGTGCTGCTACCACAGATGCACATGTTGTGCTGCCTCTGCAGACATATACATTGTACTGCCCAGGGCAGGTTCAAGACTTTTTGCTGTCTGAGGAAATTTTGAGGATGCACCCCCCCCCCCCCTTCCTTCCCGATTTGGAATGATCGCACAGCACCTGACAATTTACTCTGCATTATTTAATGTTTTCCCATGACATGCTGCAGCTCAACACTGTAGCACACTGGCTGGCTGTGAGTTTGTGAGAAACAAACTGCCCACCCTCAGCCACTCCATTCCTCCTCAGTCATGTCAGCAGTGCCAACACCATCCTTCTGCTGTGCAAGTCAAAGGAAACTATGCTGCTCTCCTGCCTCCCCCCTCCTCACTCACTGTCAGACTCCTCACACAGCACAACAAGCTGCTTTTCCCCAATGATGACCTCTTTACCTCGCTCTTGCTCTCCTCTCACTTCTCCACCTACTCTGACTGCATGCTGTAAGTGTAAACACAGTACAAAAATGCTGCGCCTCTAATCTCTGTGCCTGATGCAAATATTTCATCTTGCTTCATAAGTGAACCGGCCCTGGTACTGCCACTGTAGGCACACACATTGTAATGCAACTCGTGAGACACATTGTAGTTACACCTCATTCATACACATTGCACTGTCTATGGAAAAACACTTAACACGGTATTAGGTGTACCAGGGCAGATCCAGATTTTCATAATTGTTTTTGAGCCTTTTAAAAGCATTTGGGAAATTCGGGTTTTGATTTTCTACCTTTAAAATAGAATATATTGCCCGTAGATTTAAGTAGAGCATAGTAGGGTAGCTATAGAGATCCCTGCTAAACCAGACTTGTCTTGTACAAAAAATATTGTACGATATTGCCAGCTGTGCAATAAGAACAGAAGCCTGACATAAACTACGAGAAAAAATACATTGTTTCTTTAGACGTATATAAAAATTAAGTTTTATCACAGGAGCCACATGTATTTATTGATTTATAATACCTGACATCTTGTATAGCTCACACACACATATACTCCCCACCATCAGATTCACTATGGCAATCTGGTGTTTATCCAGCTGAAACAAACAAACAACATTGTGTCTAATGAGTCAATAATCAGTTACTAGAAGAATAGGTCAACTTATTATTAAAATGTATCTTCTTCAATGCATTGTTCCTTTCAGACGTGTGATGCTGTGGTTAGTCTACTGTAGAGCATATAATAGGCCAGCAACCATTTTACATGTTTGCATATTAGCACATTTGTTTTAAATGAAATGCATGGATTTCCCCCGTTGAGTTGTTCAGTTCTGCCACCAGAAGGACTCCACTTTACAGTAAACATCATCTGCTTTACGTTTTGTACCATGACACTTTGCTCCACACTGTGGATATCAGTGTATTCTTAAAGGGACTCCGAGCAGTGCAGAAACTATGGGAAGATGCATATCATTTTAAAGCTCTCTTTCTCCTCTTTCCAATGATATATAAACCGTCGCTCTACGCTTTTTAGTTTTCGCTATTTTCGTGATTGAAATTGCCGCGGTCGCTAAAAGGCGTAGGGCGACGATTTAGGTGTCGCCAGAAAGAGGAGAAAGAGAGCTTTAAAATGATATCCATCTTTCCATAGTTACATTGTATCACACAGGGCGACTTTTTCTGCTGAATGGAGCTGCTGACACTGGGGAAAGTGTTGTCCTGTGTAATACAAGTAACTATGGGAAGATGGATATCATTTTAAAGCTCTCTTTCTCCTCTTTCTGGCGACACCTAAATCGTCACTCTACGCCTTTTAGTTTTCTTTATTTTCGCGATTGAAATCGCGGCCGCTGCAATTTCAATCACGAAAATAGCGAAAACTAAAAGGCGTAGGGCGGCGGTTTATATATCATTGGAAAGAGGAGAAAGAGAGCTTTAAAATGATATGCATCTTTCCATAGTTCCTGCACTGCTCGGAGTCCCTTTAAATGATGGAAGATCACAACTTTCTGTATAGAGCTTTGTATACACACTATGAAAACCTAAGCCAAGGTGGTCTTATGGAGCCTCTTCAGCTTAGAATGTACAGCTGCCTCCCAACATCATTTAACTGATTCCGGACCACGCTGATTGAAATCTATGCCCCGTTTGTGTCCTCTTATTCCTGCCAGGATATAGATTTCAATCAGCCCCGTCACAAAGTCGTTCTAGCCATTCACGCCACTGCCCACACTCACTCCACTCTCACGCTGACAGCAGAGCTTCCGTATCTCGGTAAGGAAACAATTTTATTGCCTCCTGACCCCATGATTACTTTGAGCCAATCACAGTAATCACTGAGTTTCTAAGGGAAAGTGCAGCTCTGGTCCTAAAGGGGACAGCACCGTCCAGTCCCGAAAGTGTTTTAAGGTCTGGCACGCTAGATTTTTAAATGAGAGCGACAAACAAATGCATTGTTTCCCTACTTGCCCCTCTTCTACCCTCCATAGCCATAGTGCAAGTCACTCTCTGTGTCTGCAAATGCTCATGCCTTGTACTGTCGATTTACAGTTATTGTGCATGTCTGCACAGCTTAAGAGTTGATTGTCTAAGGAAAGGTTGGTAAAGATGTTCATATTCAACCATTTCTTTGACCCTTTACTGGAAATAATCTTTACCTGATAATCAATTAATCTCCACTAATCTGCCCAGATATTTTTCATACATGACTATCATGTGTCTATGAAAATGCCAAACGGAATTAAAAAGACTTCTCCTATACAATGCCAAATTATCTGATAGTTGCCAATGCATGTCTGCTGAAACAACGCCACTGGGTATTGTTTCGGTTTAAATTAGAAAGGTCTGCTAAATAGCAAATAGATAAACATTAAGGCATGCATGCAGCCTGATATATGTTGATATAGCCATCGCTCAGTAAATCTGCATTAAAAAATATGGTATATGCTGCTTTGTAACTTAACCCATTTTGTAAATTGCTGTTATTGAAATTACCTTACTGATGCTGTCTGCACCCATCTAGCATTTTTAACAAATGCGAAATTATGCTTCCGTACAGTCATAGTGACCGTCCACTGTAGACATATGTATTCCAAATATTCCCCTTATTTGCTCAGTGCTTCATTTCTTTAGTCCAGTGTGCTCACAGCTGGCAGCACAGTATACAACAATAGATTTGAGCAGGAAGGATAAGGAGGAGAACAATGGGCTCAGCCTACACTCTGCCAAGATGACCCAGCACTCCTCATATCTCAGAGATGCATCTTCATACACACACTATATTCTCAGCAAAGGCGGTCCCAACCGAGAATTAGTGGCTCATTTTGTAGACCTGAAATAATAGTGAGGCTTGATATGTTCAGTCTGCACAGTGATCTATATAGTATAGAGTGAGAAGGTGCAGGAAATCAGGAAGCCTCCCCCTGGAGGGAAATGCAACTGGTGTGAAACTTACAGATTTAACTGAGCAGAATAAGAAATTAACATTGTTTATTTTATTTATGCAGTTTAGTGCCATGAAAACGGCAAATACAGTCCAGAGCTGGCAAATTATTTTCAATCCTCTTGTTTAAAGAAATACATGTAGAGAGCTGCCTACTTATGGTACAGATTTGTGAATGAATCTATTCATATCCATAGCAGAAAAATGTTTAGGTATGGCTATAATGGAATGCACCTTTCACATGTGCAATAAAGACGCTTACATGTTCATTGTCCTATAATCTAGTGTTCTGCAATAAACGGGAACAGCTTCTAGCTGATTTTATTAGTGGTTTGTATAAAGCTGCATCATGTCTGTTTTCTACTTACGGGCGAATAAACGAAAGCACTATTGTAATCGTAAGCAGTGGCTACCTATTTCCTGCATCAACCTGTGGTGACACATTACCACGTAGCCGTTTAATTGAATTTCATCATTTAGCTCTTATTCATGTGACAATGAACATCATTGTTTTTAGAATCCTCCAAGCTTGACTCAATCATATCAGTCCATGATACATCACTTTAAGCTTCTTGCATTTAAGGAAGAAACATGTCACCGCTGTGGCTGTAAAGATTTGCTTATTGGGTAATATATTCTTTGTTGTGTGAAGCACACTGCAGTGATTGTTGTTTTTCCATTAATGGACTCTATGTGACACTTCCTGTTGGTTTTTACAGCACAAATTTCAGAATATTGATATAGAACCATGTAATAATCTTAACTGTAGTTGCCTTGAACAAAGGATGCCAATGTCTACATTATTGTACGTTATTGCTGTGAACAATAACAGTCCTATAATTGCAGATGAATAACACAGAACAAATCCTTTGTTGGGAACACGCAGCCTCTCTGCTGCTAATAGAATGCAACTTGCACTAATTTGATGCTAGGTTGAACAGATGCTGCATGATATGGAACAAATCAAGAAGTAAACTGATAGATTTGCTAGAGCACGCCTATCAGTCCACTGGATATATGCTAGAGAATCTGCCGTAAACATTTCTCTTAACTGCTGTCTTGCTCTATTCATAGTTGCTCATTATCAAAGATGTTGAATCTAGTTTGTATCAAAGGTGTAGTTACAAAAACATTACTTTTTCAGAAAAATAAGACAGAACGGTTATATATAGGAATGATCTTTTCTCACACTACATTTCTCTTTCCCCTTTCTAAACCCTAAAGGTGTATACACAGAGCAATTAGTGTTGACCATCAGACTCAAGCTCAGTCCTGCTGGTGGCACTGCATGAAATGAGCACAGTACAGATACATCGCTCTGGTATGCCAGAGTGAAGTGTGCTGTTGCTAAGGAGGGTAGAAGAGGGACAACAATAGAACGGCTTCCAGCAGACCCAGTAAGAAAGATAACATTGCACTTGGGGTCACTGTTGTGTAAAGTGTACCTATAAGGAAGAAAAAAAATTATACATACCTGAGGAATCCTCCAGCCCCCTTCATGCTGATCACTCCCTCACCATCCTCCCAGGCTGCCTTGATTCTCCCCTAGGTGGGCCAGTAAATCCGCCAGTCCACTCCAGTCGGTGCATTCGCAGCCCTGCCGCATGTGCTCCCCATTAGCACTCCCATGGCCCGGAATGCTCCCAGCCACAGGAGTGCAACAGAGGTGTGCACATGGCCAAGCATGACTGCTTTGCTGCACCGGGCAACCCAGCAGGGGATCGGAGAGGCCTGGGAGACAGCAAGGGAGCGATCGGCTTGAAGGGGGCTGGAGGAAGCCCCAGATATGTATACATTTTTTTTCTTCCTCCATCTTAGGTTCCCCTTAAAGACTTAACACATACGGTGGCCACAGACTAGTTTAATCTAGCATGAGTATGAAACTTAAGGCGTGACTTGCACTATGTTGTCTGCCTTGAACTTTGATGGACCTGGCAGTGGACTAAAAATTGATAATTTGAAGATTAAAGACTGTAGTGGTTTCCTATGAGCCAACTTACATTTCCCCATTTTCTTTTTATCAGTTGTGGTCCAGTGCAGAAAAATATGAATGCCCCACATTTTCCTGACAGCAGATTGTGTTGCATTTTATTTGATGAATGGGACGCCTCTATTTAACATTTAAAGAAGACTCTAACAGGTAGTGCCTGTGGTAGAGCCCACCCAAATACAGATATGGTACTACCCTGTCATAGTGTGAACACAGCTTACAATAAACAATCTTTGTGCCAGTTTATGGTTACAGGTATAAGCTACCTGCTCATCACTGCCTAGTTCTAGGAAGGAGCTATCACTCACCAGTGTTGCTCTCCACGGCCTCGTGTTCACGGGTAACCCGTGATCACGAGCTGTTTTTCCTGATCACGAGGTCGGATTCCAAATTCGTGATTGCCTCGCAGATTCAGTTCCGAATGCAAATGTGATCATGGTCCAAATCCGGCTCGTGATCATGGATTTAGCCGTGATCATGGCCGTGATTAATAACCTGAAAACCCGCAGACTTTAGGGGTTAATAGCAAAGCCCCCTTACATGATATAAACACCAAATTTACATTTTTTCAAAAAGACTTTATAGTTTGAGAAAATCGATTTTAAAGTTTCAAAGGGAAATGGTATACATTTAAATGCAGTAAATGACAGTTAATGTATTTACCGCATTTACATGTATACTTTTTTCCTTTGAAACTTCCTTTGAAACTTTAAAATCGATTTTCTCAAAAACTATAAGGTCTTTTTTTTTACCTTGTTCCCACTGTTCTACTTAACATATCCTGCAAATTTGGTGTTTATATCATGTAAGGGGGCTTTGCTATTAACCTCTAAAGTCGGTGGCGTTTGGCGGGTTTTTAACCACAAATACTTTTTTCATTTGAAATTTTAAAATCGATTTTCTCAAAAACTGTAAGATCCTTTCTTGGAAAACAAATTTTTTACGTTGTAGCCCCTGATCACCTTTATAATCCATGCAATTTTGGTGATTGTAGCACGTATGGGGGCTTTGCTATTAATGTTAAAGTAAAATCCATGGCTACAATTACAAGGTAATACCCAATGATGTTGATCCAGGGATTTTATCTGATTGCCATCTGGAGTCGGGAAGGAATTTTTTCCCTTTTGGAGCTAATTGGACCATGCCTTGCAAAGGTTTTTTGCCTTCCTCTGGATCAACAGGGATATGTAAGGGAGTAGGCAGGTGTTGTACTTTGTTCTCTGGTTTAACTCGATGGACGTATGCCTTTTTTCAACCCAAATAACTATGTAAACTATGAATCCATGATCACGGATTCTACATGTAATCACGGCTCCGATTCAGATCACGATCATGGCGTATCTGGATTTCAATTCTGCCGTGGCCGGATTTACTCGAATTCGTGATTGGGGGTATCAAAGCATCACTATCACTCACTCTAAAAATGTTGTGACTATTCAGTCAGTCAACAACAACAACAACAACAACAACAAAACCTTTATAAATCACTTCTCTACCATCGGACCCAAAGTGAATAAGCTTGTCTCTGATCAGTAGATAGTTGTGGTTTGTGATGGGTAAACAGGTGGCTTTTCAGTTTTGATTTAAACTCCTCCAGGGAGCGGTCTTGAATGGGTGTGGCAAGATATTCCAAAGACCTGGCTACACTCTGATTGACCACCAGTAACCCTGGCCAGTCACAGCATTTGCTTATGCACACTTACAGCAATGATCTTTAATTCAATGGATATTATAAGATTCTGAACCTGCTAAATTGTAAACCTGGATTGGACACATTGGAAAGAGGCCTGAGATGCATAATCTGCTGATTGGGGGAAAAATAAATGGCATGTGCTTTCAAAATGATTGTGAGTTCAGTTAGCCCTTTCTTCATCCAAATCTGATTTTAAACAAAATGCTAGCTCATATTTAACCCATTCGCGTTCCGTCCTTTTCACTTGAGAAATGTTCACCTCCCATTCATTAGCCTATAACTTTATCACTACTTATCACAATGAACTGATCTATATCTTGTTTTTTCCACCACCAATTAGGCTTTCTTTGGGGGGTACATTTTGCTAAGAGCCACTTTACTGTAAATGTATTTTAACAGGAAGAATAAGAAAAAAACGGAAAAAATTCATTATTTCTCAGTTTTCAGCCATTATAGTTTTAAAATAATACATGCCTCCATAATTAAAACTCACGTATTGTATTTGCCCATATGTCCCGGTTATTACAGCGTTAAAATTATGTCCCTATCACAATGTATGGCGACAATATTTTATTTGGAAATAAAGGTGCATTTTTTCCGTTTTGCATCTATCACTTTTTACAAGTTTAAAATAAAAAAAATATAGAAGTATTTCATCTTTACATTGATATTTAAAAAGTTTAGACCCTTAGGTAAATATTTACTTTTTTTTATTGTAAGGTTTTTTGTTTTTTTTTATATTAAACATTTTATTTGGGTAGTTTTGGGAGGGTGGGATGTAAACAAGTGATTTATAATGTAAATGTGTGTTTGAATTTTATTTTTTTTACTTTTAGTTGTAGTTTTACTTTTTGGCCACAAGATGGCGGCCATGAGTTTGTTTACATGATGCCACTCTAAGCGTAACACACGCTTAGAGTGACGCATGGGGTACGTTACAGCCAGAAAAAGTGAAGCTTCCGAGAGAAGCTGTCGCTTTTTCAGCGGGGGAGAGGGATCAGTGATCGGGCACCATAGCCCGATTCACTGATTGCCTGGCTAACGAACCGCGTGCCGGGAGCGCGCGTGCATGCATCCAGGAACCAAAATAGGTTAAATATATATATTCAACTACAATGACAGGTAGAAAACCAGTTTCTAGGCATTTAAAGTAATTTTATACCATTATAAAACATAATATAAAATATAATTTATATTGCGTCAATTTTATTTTGTCTTAATTTTATACCACTATCAAATACACAGACACTGGCCATGAGCAGAGATGAATTCAAAGCATTAGGATAATCTCTCATCCCAAAGTGTTATTCCAAGGAAGATGTCTCCACCCTGATGCTCACACATTGAATAATCCTTCATTCACATCAGCAATGTGAGCGGAATACATGATACAAGATCCTAGAAACTCTGTACCCTGTGTACCCCCCATGCTGTTAATCTTAATGAAGGTGTATTGAATCACATATTTATACAACCCCATTTAAAAAAAAAAGTTTCAACACTGTGTTAAATGTAAATAAAAACAGAATCCAATGATATTTCAAAGACAGTGCATCAAATGTTGTAACTAAAAAATATAGTTTTGTAATACATAATCTCATTTTAAATCGGAAGCCAACAACTCATTTCAGTATTGTAGGGTCAGTACATGTCTATAACTGTGTCGTATTACTTCCTTTAATACACAGTTGAATACACAGTTTTTGTGTCTGCTTGCAGGAGGTAAGTCCACAACTGCCTCCTAAGCACTTTTTAAACATTTTAATAGCTGTTTTTATCCTTTTGGTGCCTCTGTTCTACTTTACGTTATAATGCCAGGGAGGTTAATATCAATCATTAATTGTTTTACAACCGTAGAGAGCAATAGCTATAGTTTTAACTACTTAAAGACCGCCCCACGCCAATGGGCGTGGTCGCGGTGGCAGCCCCAGGACCGCCTAACGCCAATTGGCGTCAAGTCCTGGGGCTGGGTTTGCAGGAGATCGCACGCAGGCTGCGCGCATATCTCCTGCTTGAGGGGTGGAGCTCTGCCCCGACTTCAGTCTCCGAGTGGCAATGGACTGTTAGACGGCGAAATCGCCGTCTTTACACAGTGTACAGCGCTGCGATCACGTGTGACACAGCGGTCCCCCTGGGGGACTCAGAAGCGATCCGCTGTGATAGGCAGATGGGGGGAGGGAGGGTAATCGTCATAAAAAAAAATTTATAAAAAATGACACAACAAATGTTTGTTTATAAACAAACAAACAAACCTGGGGGTGATCAGACCCCACCAACAGAGAGCTCTGTTTGTGGGGGGGAAAGGGGGGGGACCACTTGTGTGCTGTGTTGTGCGGCCCTGCAGCTTGGCCTTAAAGCTGCAGTGGCCATTTTCACAATAAAAGGCCTGGTCTTTAGGGGGCTTAATCACTGTGGTCATCAAGTGGTTAAAGATGGATTTTTACCATATTCTTGTTTGTTATAGGATTTAAGCTGCTCAGTAGTTCAGGATCTTCTTTCTCTTTCATTTCATAATGCACCATTGTTTTCAATGAGTGATAGGCAGGTGTGTTAAAGGACACCTGAAGTCAGGGGTATATGGAGGTTGACATATTTTTTTTCTTTTAAACAATACAAATTATCCTGCTGATCCTCTGCCTCCAATAATTTTGGCCCTAGACCAGGCATGGGCAAACTTGGCCCTCCAGCTGTTACGGAACTACAAGTCCCACAATGCATTTGCCTTTATGAGTCATGACTGTGGCTGTCAGACTCCTGCAATGCATTGTGGGACTTGTAGCTCCTTAACAGCTGGAGGGCCAAGTTTGCCCATGCCTGCCCTAGACCCTGAACAAGCATACTGATGATTCTGATTAAATTTCAACTGCATTAAAAATGTAAAATGTGCTGGTTTCAGGTGTGTGATTTAGTCATTACTGATGCCAGAAAGATTGACAGGCCTGTCAGACAACTGATATTGTTTATAAGGAAATAATTATGGTAGCCTACATATGCCTCTCACTTCATTTGTGATTTAAGTACCCAGACTCTTTTAAAGTGGAGCCATGCTGTTGTAATACATGCACTTGCAGTTCAGCATTGCTAAAATGGGCAAGGTTTTCAATAAAATATATGACATCTGGATGGAAGCATTTATTGCTTCAAAACCTGCATATATTATTCAGCATTAACGGTGTCTTCCCAGATGTGCAAGCTACCCATACTCACAAATGCACTCCCATGCAATTAGGGATGCTGGCTTCTTAACCACTTAAGGGCCCATTTCCACGAGTGCGGTATTCGTCTCGTAGATGGGCGGGATCACAGGCGAATCCCATGAGCCGTGCCATGCACGGCTATGGGATTCGCAGCCTCCGCCGCAAATTCTTCGGGGGGTTCCGGCCGAATCGCTCTCGCAAGCGATTCCACCGCGGCCCCATCATCCCCTATGGCAGAGTTTCCCCGTGCGAATCGTGCGGGGAAACTCTGCAGAATCGCCGGCGAAATCGCCGTAGTGGAAATGGGCCCTCAGCCTAACTGGACGTATATATGTCCATTGTAGTTGTGGCCAGTGTACCACTAGTTTGTTACTAAATGAGGCACATGTGGTATCATTTTAACCGTAACGAGTTGTAGAATACTTTTTAGTGTGTCGTAAAGCTTGGAGCCATATTACATAAAAAATGGTAGGGATAAACTCAATCCAACATAAAAAGTCATTTTCAAAATTATGATCAAACTTTACTTTTATTTCCAAATACAATATTGTCACCATACACTGTACTAGAAACATAATCTAAATGTTGTAATAACCAGCATGGATAAGCAAATACAATTTGTGAGTTTAACTTCTAGTTAGCATTGTTTATTGTGAAGCTATAATGGATGTACATGGAGAAATATAGTGGAGTTTTTTTTCAAAATTTTTCCCTTATTTTCCCTGTAAAATACATAAAAAATAAGGTAATTCCTAAATAAAATTATCACACACTAAAAGCCTATTTTTTCCTGAAAATAAACAATACATAGATCATTTAGGTGTAATAAGTAATAATAAAGTTATTGGTGAATGAGTGGGAGCAGCGTTGATATGAGAACATTAATTAATTTTGCACTCAGAACAACTCAAGAAGTCCCTTCTCATTTTTAACCCAGATGATGCAATATTAATGATTTCCAAAAAAGCATTTCACATTTTGATTTAATAGTCCCCAGAATAGTTTTCTAATTTGCATACGTCTATCTTTAATGATTTCAGGCCCAGAGAATGTGGCAGTGTTTATGAATCAAATTGATATATGCTTTTATTTGCATGGTAGAGTTGTGATTTGCATTTGTGGATGTTATAACAGACTCTGTTCACATATAAGCAGGAACACTCCAAAGGAAAGTATAAATTTGTTACATGTGTGTACAGAAATATGTGACTTCTTCATCTGAAAGGCTACTAAATATTTTACAGATATTTGTTAACTTACATGTAACTATGTAATTTTGTAATGCAAGAAAATAAAGCTCTACCCAGGATTAATATTTTGGGAATCCTGTCAACAATACTATAGTATTGTTCTGCTTCTATTCGATAATTAACCACTTCCCCTCCCCTGGGACGATTAACTATGTTTCTGCATTTCCCCATATCTTCTTGCAGGGATGTAGCTACCAAGTGTCTCCCTGACGTGCTCTCCCGCCCCCCCCCCCCCCCCTTGCACAAGTTCCCGCCACCGATCGTTAGCCGGGAGATCAATTAATAGGAACACGGTTCCCATTCATTGATCTAAGTCCCCGTGTGAATGAACGCCACCATCATTCACAAAACCTGATAGTTACATGTCCATGCATTGCTTCCTCTTTGGGTAGTAATATTACGCATAGGGAAGTTTTTGTGGCCAAAAAGTAAAATTACCTCTATAAATATTTTTTAAAATAAAAAGACCTATTTTTACATTTTAAATGACCCCCTTACCCTCCCACACTCCCCAATAGTTACCCCCAAAAAATGTTTGTTAAAAAAAAAATGTACAAAAAAAAAAAACAAATACATAAAAAGTTACCTTAGTTACTGAACTTTTTAATATATGTGTCAAGTGGGTATATTACTGTTACTGTATAAATTAAGGGCTTGTAGTTAGGGATGGACCTTTATTACCAAATAAAATATTGGCGCTATACTTTGTACTAGGGAAAATACAATAATAATCCACATAATCCTCTGTGGATTTCCACAAAACATGCACTGTTGGTGGGCCCTGAGGACATGGTTGGGGAACACTGGTTTAGAGGGTTTGGACCTTCCAATAATACATAATATGTATTGTGAAATCTGTACTTTTTAGTGTTCTATGTAAAATACAGACCACTAACAACCCTCTTCCTGCATGTGTAATTACTGTGTAATAAACTCACCTTCCAATCGTGCCTGCGACGATCGCCGCACTTCCGGGTCTCAGCTGACCGCTCTTCGGCCGCAGTATGGTCTGAGGCTGCAACAGAGGTAGAGTCAGCTGACACTTAGGCAGGGGTTTAGTTTATAAATATAAAATAATGGATGTTGACCCTGGCTAGGATTGAACCCTGGTCTTTCACGTCGCTGGCAATGCTCTTAACCAGTATGCTATGGCTGACACACAATCAGGATGTTTTGCTGGTCAGTACTGGTTAGTCAGCTGACATGTACTGCCACCTGTGTCAGCTGATCTCTCGTCAGCTGACACCTAAACAAGATTAATGCCTGCGTGTGATTGGCTGTTGTGTGCATGTGGTCGGCCACTGATTGGATGCCTGATATATTTAAGCCTGCTGAGTGCAATCTGACTTTGCTCGTGTTAGCGTATGCTTCTGCTTACTGCTGGGTACTCTTTAAACTTGTGGATTACCTTTCTGGACTTTGACCTATTGCTCATTACTGGATTCTGCCTGTTTGCTGCCTGAACTGACCAATTGCCTGTTACTGGACTCTGCCTGTTTGCTGCCTGCCCTGACCTTTGGACTGCCTGACCTCGATTTTTGCCTAACCCTTCTGAACCGTGACATTCATATCAGTACTCCTGTGCTCCTGGACTTGCTCAGTGGGGTCCTGGTGGGTTGTTTTGCCAGCTCTACGACCAGCTCCTATATCTTGCACCTACAAGGCCTGGGTGTAACCGAAGTCGGGCAGGTGTTGCTTCCTCACCTCCCGTTCAAGCGGGGACGCACCACATAGGGTGAAGAAGGTAGTGATAGATTGGGACATAGGGGCTGATCTGCTGGTGATCAATCTGCCAGGCCTTACATACTGTAGGTGAACACAACAGACTGTATTGCAGCCCTACAGGCGTACACAAGTGGGTGGCTGTCTTGGCAGATGCAATCATTATAGCAAATTTTAAATAATAATTGTAAAATCAAACTCAATAATTTTTTTGTGACTTTTCACATACTGCCAACATATTACACAGCACTGGAAAACGGTACATGCAATTGTGCAAAGGATGGCAGACATAACATAACAAGGTTATACAACATAGAACAAAGTTATACAAGTCTAACAGGGTACAGGATACATGATCATGTGATTTGGGGCTGGTTAGGTAGGTCCAGTAATTCAAGTATGAGGTATAAAGTATAAAGGAAAACACAATCATGTAGAATGCACTAGAGAAGGGAGGACCCTGCCAAAGGCTTACAATTTATTAACTTACCTTTCAAAACATTCTCCAGGTCAATATAGCTGGCCCCAATAATGTATTATTATTTTTACAGCATATTAGGAGATTTCATATTTGTTACATTAAATTGACTAAAGGTACAGTTTGTTCAAGATAAATTGCAACTTTGAGCAGTTTACTTACCAAATGTCTATTTTTTTTTTCCTAATCAGAATGTGTAAATGTGAGACAAAATTATACTTCATGATATAAAGGAAAATTAAAAGATGTTGTTTCATAACTAAACATAAGCTATCACTTTTCTGGAAAAAAATAATTTTGAAAGTTCTTGGGTACTTAAAGGGACCCTGAACAGCTATAAAAAAGGCAAATTTGGACTTAACTGGGGCTACCTCCAGTCCCCCTCCCCCCCCCTGTGCTGGCAGCAAGGCACACAGCAGACCCAGGAATCTGCAACTTTGAGCTTCAAAGTGCCAGACCTATTCAACTCCCTCAGGGTGATGCTGTGTTGCAGTGAGTACCACAAGACCCCCAGCAGGGACTTTTACAGGTGTTGAGGCAGTGACAGCAGTGTCTATGTTTCATCTACCAAGACTGGAAAAAATCCATCTGGAGGGATTTTTGTTTATATCCGTGGTAAAATGTGTAGATGTCATTGCAAATACTCTGCTCAATTGTCCTACCTGAAGGAAATGTATTAACTAATATTTTACATTTTTAAATCTGGATATTCTGTTGACTAGTGAGTGAACAACGCCTTTCTCAATCCCTATATCTTTCAGCAATGTAATGAAATCAAATGTATTCAAATGTGATTATCAGGCCAAATAGTCCGGACACACCACATATGCATTGCCTTGTATCTGATGGCATTATATTGTAAAGTAATGTTTGAAAAGGTAACTGTACTTACCTATGCAACCTCTAACAAGACAATCTTTTGTAGGAAAAAATGTTTTTGGAAAATTTTCTGCCATTTAAATACAGATTCCAATATTAACCCTAAGCGGTCAGAATCACACACACCAACCTAAAACACATACAAGCTACTTAATTTACAAAAAATTAGGGGGAAGGGGTATTAGTTTCCAAGAATAATGTTTTGCATTAAGCCAATTCACTGTAACACATTTCCTCCTTAGGCCCTATGCATTTGACCCTGTCGGCACATTCTGCCGCAGGGTCATTTCTTAGTCATTTTGTGCGTTGCAATGGGGCGGGGCATCGCAAAGCAAATGTCCTTTGTGCACTACATGATGACAAAGCTCTGTGAGCAGGTCAGGAGGTGCTTCCATTGGCTCGTGAACACGTGATTACTGAGGCCCATATGCAATTCACTTTTTCTCCTGAGTTTTCTCCTAGGTGATATTTACACACCTTGCCAATAAAAGGCCCTTTAAAGCCACCAGCAAGCTAGAAATACTCAAAAATATTTTGATAGTACTTTTTCACCTAGTTGTTGGTACTTTTTTTTGATTAAAACACCCTGAAAAGTTATTTTAAAATGAGTTAAAAAAATTATCTCCTAGGAGAAAACTTAGGTGAAAAAGTTAATTGCATATGGGCCTGAGCCTCAAAACACCCAGTCACCTTGGGATCTTTTAATCCCTTGCGTACCAGCAGTCTCTGGCCCCTTGTCACCATAAAAATCAAATTTCAACAGCAACTGGTCTGAGTGTATTAAGTAATAAAGATTCTAATCCTGCATTCAAAATTTGCAAAAGTTTTTCTGCTGTTATGGTTTGTAGTTATCACATACTTTAGGAGCACTGGCCTAGTGCCAAAGAGTTGAATGCTGGGAGTTCTTTTTATCTCTAATATATTCCTCCTCTTCCATTTATTTCCCTCGCTAGCTGCTTATCAGAAACACCCTCTGATTACTTATGTTTACAAGCAAGGCTGAGGTGATTCAGCGATTGGAGGATAAGACAGTGCAGTTCCTAGTATACACCTCAGTGGGAGTGTCTGAAGACTCTGGGAGGAGGGCAGCTAATGAGTACACAATGAGCAAGAGAAGGGAGGGGAGGAAACAAGAGTCAGGGAGGATATGACAAGCATTAGCTTGGCAAGATGGCCACTGCCTAGAATAGGATTTTCTGCTTTTCCTTTATAAAATTCACAGGAATCAATACATGGATAGCACAATACATCTTTTATGTAAGTAGAAGTAGTATTTATCTACTTATATATGTGTTTTTTATTTCTAGGTTAGCATGGGTGTCGCTTGTTCTTTAAGTACCAGAGACTGCTGGTGCAACAAAATGGGGCTTACCGATGAATCGCTGCACATACCTGCCACTATCGCTGATCTCGCCGCTCTGCACCCACCGCAGGCCCCTCTATCTGTCATCGCATTGACGGCAGAGCTTTGTGTGCTGGTTGGCTCCTGACCCTGTCCATCAGTGTGAGCCAATGTGATTGACTCGCAGTAATCACGCGTTCATGGGCCAATCAGAGCACTGGCAGGTTGCCTCCAATTTCCCTGTCAATGCAGTCTGCTGCAAATACTAAAGTATGTGTAATGGTGCTATGTGTTGTGATAGCCATTTTGACACCATCAAATCACATCCCACCAAGTGTAAACGTTTGTTAATACCTGTACTATGCTCCGTACATTCACTTTAACATTTTTGTCCTGTCAAAAGTTATTTCTTTTGAAGAAAACTATCATGCTGCATAGCACAGTATAGCACAGGCATGGGCAAACTTGGCTTTCCAGCTGTTAAAGAACTACAAGTCCCACAATGCATTGCAGGAGTCTGACAGCCATAGTCATGACTCATAAAGGCAAATGCATTGTGGGACTTGTAGTTCCGTAACAGCTGGAGGGCAGAGTTTGCCCATGCCTGGTATAGCGTGTACTTACCTGGTGCAGTGGCACTTCTCCTTCCTTGCTGTTAAAACTTACAGGTATAAAGATCAATACTCTGACTACATGTACTCTGCCCAGATCTGCATCCATGGGAAATGTCTGCTATATTTATGTTTCTGCTGTTATGGGGCCCTGGGTTGATTGTGGTAGCTGTCCTAACACTTTTTGATGCCTACCAATGTAATAACATGCCTACCAGCGTACTGGTAAGGCTGTTGTCTTTGATGTAGGGTTTGAGTCTTTGACCAGGTTTCGAATCCCGACTCAAGCCAGTACATAAAACAGTTATGAGTCTTTGGGCAAGGTTCCATAATGATCCTGGTCAGCCTTCCAACGGTCCCTGAAGGGTATTCAGCCAGTTTGCCTAATACATGCAACAGGGGTGACAGTGCTGGAACACTGAGAGGGGACAGGGAAGGATTCAGAGCCCCTCCATAGGTAAGTATCTAACCTTTTTTTTTCTCTTTATGGGCCTGAGCCCACTGACGCAGTTGTGTCCACTTTTCAGCAACACATCAATGTTACGGATGCTGAAAAGCGAACAGAAGCAGACACAACTGTGTTAGTGGGCTTAAGCCATAACTACGTTTTTACAAAAAAAATACCTGTTGTAACTTTTTCAAAACATTTTTTATATATTTTTCAACTCCGTAAACATTAATCTTATTGACTTAGTACATTTTTGTCTGCTCCTTGCAAGGAACAAGATGAGGATAAAAGTGGGAGAGATATAAAAATAAAAAAGAAAGCAATAGCTGGGAGAGCCAAGGTGCCAGACTTTGCCTCCAGAATTTGGGGATAACAACAATAACAATAATATTTATATAGCGCTTTTCTCCCTGGGGATGATGGAACAGAGCAAAAGCCACACAACTGCTCTTTCAAGGGCTCAGATCAGATTTTTTAGAAGCATTACCTTTAAAGAGAAACCATGACCAAGAACTGAACTTCATCCCAATTAGTAGCTGATACCCATGAGATGACCACTTTCCCATGAGAAATCTTTTCCTTTTCACAAACGGATCATCAGGGAGCTGTCTTTGGCTGATATTGTGGTGAAACCCTTCCCACAGTGGGATCCTGACAGTTTCCTGTCTGTGAACCTCATTGTGTTGTGGGTAATAACAGCTGTTTAAAGCTGGGTCCAACTGAGGAAAGATTTTACAATAGGAAAACACTGACTAAATCATTTATACATAATTATTGTAAACATGAAGCACTTTTTTATTACATTATTTTCACTGGAGTTTCTCTTTTCCATATTCCTATTCATATGTATTTCAGAAAATCACAGCCATCAACTTAACATCTATCCAGTAAATTTTCTGTATGAGATATATATTTAGGCAAGGTGATCATCTGATGTCCCCATTTTCTCTTCTCAAGGTTACATTGAAACTAGCCTTTCTTCATAAGTGAAGGTCTCCATACCCCTTGTTTATTTAGTATTTCAGATCAAAAATATCAATTTTGTGATTCTGTGTCTAAAAGCAAACTGCATATTCAATGTGTCTTAGGAGAGCTTTGCTTGTCCCATTTCTACAGAAATCTGATAGAGATGGTGTATTTCTCCCAAACTGATACAACTATTTGAGTATCAGTCATTTGTGTGGCTGTGCATTTCACGCATAGCCAGTTTCAGGCAAGAGTAGAAGTCTTCCAAATGCTGGTGGAAAAGGGACAGTCATGAGAGTTGGATACTTTGGCAACTTTGAAGATCCAGTTGCAGAAAGACAAGTGATTAGCAACTTAAGTCAAGAAAGCAAGTGCTTCAGAAATCCCCTTCAAGAACACTTCAGCAAAAATAAATACATTTGAGGATGGGAACAACTAAAGTAGGCACGATGGAAAGAGATTAACAACAGGGCACATAGGAAGAGGCTCAGCCAGCATATATTCCAGAATAGATGAATGATCATAGCAGTAACGCACGTTTGCAAGGTGAAGGCACTTCAATGCTAACCTGGCTTACAACAGGATTGTGAAAAGCAATTATAAGAAAGCTATAAGTACTACCACTCTGAATAAAAAACAGGTGCTGTCATTGAAGACTGCCTTACTTAGTGAAAGAAACCTCTGCGTATATATAATCTTAGCTCTCTAATAGTTAAACTGGACAGTTATACTCCAGACAGCTGTGGTTTCATTGTCCCAAATCACCAGTGTTTGATAGTGAGGCAGTGGACCTTGAAATAAGAGTCAGGGCCACAGGACCGAAACGTTAGTGAATTGGGACAATAAACGCAGAATGTGGCAAATATTTTGTGTGCTATTCCTGATCGTCTCCTGCAGTCAGACTCCCCTTGAACCTGCATACCACTTCCCTGCAGCTCTAACCTCCATCTCGAAAAGATTTCTCTGAGTTTAATATTCCCCCAACACAACCAATCAGCTAGTAAGAGCCAAGGGCCAGTCTGTAATTCACTGAGTTTTCTTAAAGCTTGTACAAAGAGAAGCATTTACAGCACCTTGGAGAGTCTGCATTTTTTTGTGGGGTTTAAATATTCCCTAATTAGGTGTTGGCTTTCAGCAGAGAAAAAGCAAAGTCCCTGTTTCATTTAAGGTTGCCTTTTTTAATTCACTTCTCTCCATGTAAAAGAAGTAAGTAATGAAATGTTAAAAAGATGCCATAAAATATTACAGGACAGACTCTTTACTGGATTATATGAGCTCAGTGACCATTGGTTCCCAGCATCTCTAGATGTATACAGATTATTAAAAGTGGGGGAAGTCTCACTACTTTCCTCTACGTTGTCTTCATAATGTAAACCTATAAGACATATGACCACAATTAGATCAGTATATGGAGAATAACCAAACGTTGCTCAGTACATCATATAGTATTTCATTTTATTTCCTAGATGATTTAAATTTAATAATAGATACATTTAATATAGATACACTTCATCACAGACCAGTCAGGGTGTTCAGGTTGGGATTTTGTTGGCTAGATTAGTTGCCATGGAAACCATGCCTAGCTCATAGTTCTAAGACAACCATGCAAAATACTAATATACTAAATCATCAAGCAGAAAGATCTACCATAAGTGTGCATCAGTATTCTCAAAATTGGGTATTTATTATTGTTATTAGTGTTGTTGTTATTGCTGTAGTTATGTGTTGTTTATATATACTGTTCTTCCACACTTATATGCATCCAGATATAGAAGCGTGTGTTTTATAATATGTCAGAATTATGTCATTATTACACTGTGGTCAGGAGGTGCAGATATAGGATTCGATGAATCTGAATTACTAGGACATCTACAGAGATCTCCATGCATATCCAGTAACGATATAAAAAAGGGATTTACCTAGACTGGATTTATTAGAATTTTACGTTTGCAGGTTTTTTTTGTCAAGCTCACCTAAAGCTGGCAACTAACGGTCCAATTTCTAGCGAAAAATCATCCGAGCGATCAGAAATTCTGATTGGATTGGTTGTAAATAATCTCCATTGGTGGACACAATCGATTATGAACGAGTGAAAAAATGTCGCCCGAATGAATTTTCGTCGAACAAAAATTTGGATTTTATTGGTGGTCGTGATAGATAGAAAGCAATGATTGGTTAGTTGATGGTGTAGTGAACGATATTTCGTCCGATCAGAATTTCTGATCGCTCGAACGATTTTTCACTAGAAATTGGACCGTTAGTGGCCAGCTTAAGTCATATCAGATCATAGTTAAGGCTGCTTAGAGGTTTGTGAATTATTGGTTGTGTTATGGCCATTGAATGCAACATCTACAGCAACATTATGAATTTCAATATGTTTAGGCCCTCGTGAAATTATAAAAAATAAATAAAAGTTCTCAGAAAATTGCTAATTTAATAACTTTTTGGAACCCCCCACTATGTTTCAATGTGACCCAGATGAGGTCAATAATCGGATACCATGTAATTACAGACCATTTCCCAATAATCCAGTCCACACCACTGGAGATGCCTCAGTGAGCCAGGCACTCTGTTTGTCTTGGTGAATGGGCATACTTTAAACAATGATAAACGGATTTAGTGTTATAAAGATGATTGGAAAAACAAGTACAAAATGAGAGGACAAAGGTGCATTGTGCTGTGCACTCTGCAAAGCATTGTTTATAGAGATATGGAAAATGAAATAATCTCAGCAATCCATTTTGGGTGCTGTGATAATATTTATTTCAAATACAACTTGTTTGTTCTCATTGTTAATAAAGGCTGGCTGGTTCCCCACTCAGACTCCGGAATACAATTTGCTTATATGAGGCTCTTGAGTATATAAAATGTTAGTTCAATCATTTTTGATGCGTTTTTTCTGCCAAACGAACTGGCTATAAAAAGTAATACGGAGTGTTAAACAAATCAGAGCTATTAAACTACTTGTTTCTGATGCTTTCATAAAACGTTAATGACACATGCTGGAACAACCTGTTTTACAGGCACAGTTTATTAAAGCATGAAAAGGGCTGGAGATGAGCTGTGTCCTCCCCATGTGTCTGCGTATCTCTCAGTCACCGCCTTCTGCTTCCATCTCTTCAGTACTGCTTCTGTCTCGCCTTTTATTGCTTTCTCTATAATCATCTATATACCAGTTCCTTCTTATTCTTTCTTCCCATATGTCTATCCTCCCTTCACCCACCAAATCACTCCTTTTATTTGCAGCTCTCTCTATTCTCTCACTCTTTTCCTTTCTTTCCTGTACTTCCCATTCATTTTTTCATTCACATTACATATCAAACTCATCCCACCTTTTCATTATATACATATAGGCACCCAATCTTTCATCATTTCATCCTGTTTGTTGTTTATACAAGCAATAATAACGTTTGCTATGTACTGAATAGTTACATACAATTTTTTCTGCTTGAAAACAATTTCACAATCCTTTACACACCATAACATTCTTGATAAAATTGGTCTGAATTCGAAAACAAAAAAAGCTTTTGCTTTTTCACAACAACAGATCGTTTTTATTGAATTGGTGTAAAAATTGATCTTTTAATTGTATAGTGTGTGGCCACCTAACTGACTTTTTACGTATCCCAATTTCCATTTCCATGTAACTTCAGAATAACTGCCCACATTTAAAAAGGAAAGTATAATTCCCTTAATAAGAATAGACAAAAATGTTGAAACCCAAGTTAGAAATGTATTCAATTTGATCTCGTTACTTCCAGTGAAATACTTCCTCTCATATTTGTGTAGTTCTGTTTCTTCCTCTTCCATCTCCTATGCTAGAAGGACTGGACTGTTGTGCCATTATAGCGGGGAATCAAATCATGTTACTAATTGGCCTGATCTACTATTCAGAAACTTTCTCAGTGTTTGGGCCTTTTTACGTGCTCCTAAAAGCACTTTATATAAAAGCCTAGATATCTCAAAGAGAATTGCTTGTATTTGATCATTGAAAAGAGTTTTACCACTCAAGTAGTACTATGGATGTGTAAGCATGTGATAGCGAGTGCATGGCTCCTAAATTTGTGATAGCACAATGCAAAACAACATATGGAGACATTTGTAGGAGAGGGCTAATTTTAATTCAATGTTTGGTTGCATGAATAAATATTTTGATACTCTTGTCATGACACTAAAGCGGGTAAATACAAATTATGCAATTTTTATTTCTAATAAATTATTATTATTTAGTATTTATATAGCGCAGACATCTTCCGCAGCGATGTACAGAGTATATTGTCTTGTCACTTCACTGTCCCTCTGAGGAGCTCACAATCTAATCCCTACCATAGTCCTATGGCTATGTATGTATTGTGTAGTGTATGTATTGTAGTCTAGGGCCAATTTAGGGGGAAGCCAATTAACTTATCTGTATGTTTTTGGGATGTGGGAGGAAACCAGAGTACCTGTAGGAAACCCACGCAGACACAGGGAGAACATACTCCTTGCAGATGTTGACCTGGCTGGGATTCGAACCGGGGACCCAGCGTTGCAAGGCGAGAGCACTAACCACTACGCCACCGTGCTGCCCGATTGAGGATTTATGTAATTACTTTTTGCCCAAGCTTTCACTAATACAAGTTTGGGAATTTTTCTGAAATCCACCACTTGGACACTATATCAAATCATTATAAGGTTTATTTGTTCATGGAAATATGGGGAAATTCTGCTACCCTAAATCTGATTGTACGTGGATTTTCACATAACACCTCTCCTGATGTATGTGCAACATTTATGGAAAAGCTTTGTAGTGTTCTAAGAGAAAATGCTATTCCTTTAAGGTCCTCATCTTGAATCACTAAACCAATACTAAAATGCAAGGGTGCTGTTGCCATAGCAGAAGACCAGCTCACTCCTGAGACTTGCTGTGGTGATATCAGTCTGGTTGATGAGCTGGTGGGCTTCTCTCTCTGTGGAGGGAAGCACAGTTTTAACTTGAAAAGGGACATCTTTTTGTAGGATGTGAGTATAGAACCCTGAGGTTGCACAAACTGATGTACATGTTATATTGGTCATCAAAGCCTAGGAACATGTTTCCAACTAAATTAGCATCATACACTGCATAATATATTTGTATGCTTAACCAGTTCAGGACCACAAGCTTACACCCCCCCCCCCCCCCCCTCCCCCAGGGACCAGGCTATTTTTTACAATTTAGTGCTCTGCCGCTTTAATAGCTAACTGCAGGGCCATACTACTGGTGGGCTCTGATCGCTGCTGGCATGTTTATTTTTTTATTTACTTATTTGTATTTTTTTATACATTTCTCTATTTTTTATATATTTTTGTTACTCCCCTCCCTCCCTCCCTCCCTCGACAGCCAATCAGGGAGCCTCTCCAGGGGACAGCCGAATGACACGGCTGTCCCCAGTGCAGCGCTGCAGTATATGGCAGCGTTGTACAATGTAAATAGGCTGTGTGTTCACCGTCAAACAGTCTGCTAGCAGTGATTGCCGCTGGAAGACTGATGATGGAGTGGAGCTCCGTAACTCAATCGGGGATGCACGCACATCGTCTCGCGCAATCCCCTGCCATCCCTGCCCATCGCTCTTAATGCCTTTAGGAGTTACACGGTCCTAGGGCTGCCACCTCCCGGACACCTATCGGCGTTAGTCATTTGGGAAGGGGTTAAAGAGGAAATATCAAAGAAACTCTCATTCTGTAAACCCCACATACCTATAGAGCTTTTAGCCAGCAACAATAGAAAGCTTTTCAGAAGTTTCTAACCCCAACCTGTGTGGAACAGCTTTGTAACAGTCTTTGCCAGCATCGATGCTAGAGCTGTGCCACGTAGTTAGCTTCCACTTGTCTGTCACTATTCACAGAGGAATGATTTACTGTTTCTTTCTGCCCTGCTTACACACACACTGCTGTCTCTCAGATCATATGAGAACAGCTGAGGGATTTTTTCTTACCTACAGAGAAGAATCTGAAGAGAAGGGCCTGTTCTTTTTTCTGTTCTTGGATGCTTAACCCCCCCCCCCCCCCCCCCCCTAAATTCAGAATGAGCTGCTTCTGGCTGTAAATTCTGTTTGCTATAGACTGTGAGGCAGAGAGGGAGACCCAGGAAAGCACAGAGCTGTAGCTGATGAGTTACATACACACTATTTGAAGCTATATTTCTGCTTTCTATCATTCTGAAGAGATTCCAGTCACAGTATTACAGCCAGTGAAGATTGCTGGATGTGCTGGACACAGTCCTCCATAGTAATGGCCACAGTGAAAACTGTTCTCTGTAAATGTCCTATATTCTTCACATAAAACATGAAAAGATGAAAAAAGCCTTTGTATTGCTATTTGCTAGTAATTACTGGAATATATGTGGCATTTAGAATTTTAGTTAACTTTGAAAGATACCCTTTAACCTCCTTGGCGGTAACCCCGTGTGTGACACGGGGTAAGCCGCCAAAGGGTGCCGCTCAGGCCCTGCTGGGCCGATTTACATAATTTTATTTTCAAACATGCAGCTAGCACTTTGCTAGCTGCGTGTTTGGTCTGATCACCGCTGCCCACCGCCGATGCGCCGCTACCCGCCGTGATACAGCCCCCCCCCCCCCCCGCATACCCCTTGCGGCCAGGCTGCGCTATGGGGTGGATCGGGATTCCCTGTGACGTCACGACGTCGGCGACGGGGGAAGCCCTCAAGGAAATCCCGTTCAGAACGGGATTTCCTTATGGGCAAGCGGCGATCGGTGGGTACGGGGGGACGCCGCAGGGAGGGGGGAAGCATGTAGCTAGCGCTAGGCTAGCTACATGCTAAAAAAAAAAAAATTGAACAAAACCCTCCCGCGGCCGCGCAGCTGCAGTTATCATACCGCCAGGGAGGTTAAGCATAAATAAACTTCTGCAAACCATATCTTGTACATGAGACAAAGACGATACAGACATTCTTGTCTTAGTATTTAGCCTGCCACCTGAGCATTTCCATTTGGAACAATGTTGGGTTCTGAGGGCCTTAACCGCTTACCGACAAGCTGCCTTATTAAAACGTCCTGTTTGAGCCTGTTGACGGCTCCAGGATATTTTAGTAAGTCGCTCGCTCCCAGCAACGCTGTGCATGTATGCATAAAAGAAACAGATAGCGTGCATCTTCCGTCTTAACCACTTAAGGACCGCCTAACGCCGATAGGCGGCGGCGGGTTTAAGTGGTTATTACATGGAAATGGCCGCTCGTTCGAGCGGCCTTTCCATGTAAGTTCACGGAGGGTGTCTCCGTGAACAGTGTGCGAGCCGCCGATCGCGGCTCGCACGCCTAATGTAAACACGCGGGGAAGAAATCCCCGCTGTTTACATCATACGGCGCTGCTGCGCAGCAGCGCCGTAAGGCAGATCGGCGATCCCCGGCCTCTGATTGGCCGGGGATTGCTGGCATATGATAGGCTGAAGCCTATCCTTCAATGCGCAGGACGGATATCCGTCCTGCGCAGCTTTGATCACGGAGGGGAGGGAGGTAAGAGGAGGAAGCGCCGAGAACGCTGCGGAGGGGGGCTTTGAGAAGCCCCCCCCGCTAATCCCAACTAGCCGGCGGCGATCAGACCCCCCCGGCAGGACATCCCCCTAGTGGGGAAAAAAGGGGGGAAGTCTGGTCGCCCCAGCTGCCACACGATCTGTGCTGTGGGCTGAATAGCCCACGCAGCACAGATCTTCCCAAACACCCCTGGTCCTTAAGTGGTTAAGCATACACATTTATTGCCAGTGTTCAACATCAAAATGGATTCAGTGCATAGCATATTCCATAATTGCATATAAAACCCGCAAATATTAAAGATGTGATACCTTGTGATTCCAGGTGTAGGCCTGTCAGCATGGGAGGTGGGAGTGTGGGGCTGGTGTGGGTCTAGCGACGGCCGTTTCGCGTCCTCCTGGACACTTGGTCACGCCGTGTTCCAGCTATGTGCATGTGTCAGCTTTATTTTAAAAGCGTATATTACTATTACTTTACTACATAGAGTCTTGTAACTATGGACCGGACTAAAAAAAAAAAAACACATATGCACACACATATATATATATATATATATATATATATATATATATATATACTGTATATCTATATATATATATACATATATATATATATATATATATATATATATATATATATATTGTCGTCATACATTGTGATGGGGACATAATGTAAACGGTTTAATAATCGGGACAAATGGGCAAATAAAATGTGTGGGTTTTATCCACAGGAGGACGTTTTATTTTAAAACTATAATGGCCGAAAACTGCAAAACAATGAATTTTTTCATTTTTTCTTATTTTTCTAGTTAAAATGCATTTAGAATAAAAAAAAAAAAATTCTCAGCAAAATGTACTACCCACAGAAAGCCTATTCGGTGGCAAAAAAACAAGGTATAGATCATTTTGTTGTGATAAGTAGTAATAAAGTTATTGGCGAATGAAAGGGAGGAGCACTGACAGGTGAAAATTGCTTGGTCCGTGAGGGTAAAAACCCCTAGGGGCTGAAGTGGTTAACAACATTATTTTTTACACAGAAAAAGCATATTTAATATGGCACATGTGAAACGTCACTGCACTCCCAAAATGTTACATGTAGGCATACCATGGTTTATTAGTACTCATATTTGTTTATATATCTATAGATTTGACCTCTGCAATATGTCACTGTGGGCAGACATTGTTTAGACTGTAATATTAGAAAGATCAATAATAGCCACTACAGATCATGGTGTAATGGATAGCACTCTTGCTTAGCAGTGTGAGGGTCACATCTGGGTAAAATCTGGGCCAGGACACTAATTGCATGGAGTTTTTATGTGCTCCCCATGTATGCGTAGATTTCCTCCAAACATTCTGGTTTCCTTCTGCATCAGAAAAACATACTAGTAAGTGCATTGGAATCCCCCCAAAATATGAGCCCTGGACTATGTTAGGGGCATTAAAGGTGTGACTATGGTAGGTATAAGATTGTGAGCTGCTCTGAGGGACAGTTAGGGACATGACTATATATTCTGTAATGTTCTGCAGAAGATGTTAGATGTATATGAATGGAAAGCAATAAGGCATAATTGTTGTAAGCACAGCTGTTTTTAAAGAGAACCTGAACTGAAAATAAAAAGTCAAAATAACCATACACAGGTCATACTTACCTCCTGTGTAGTCTACTACTCAATCTCTTTCTTCTCTCCTGCGTCCCATTTGTCCACTGTGATCAATGGATTTCTCCGTCCTCCAGCTTCCTGGTCAGCACACTGGTTTTTTTTTTGTAATAAAACTTTTTATTGAAAAAATTTTCATACAGATACAAACAGAAGAAACATACAGACAAAGTCTAGAAACATCTGTCGTCCATGACTTAAGAGACCATCTGTCTTAGATATTATTTATAAAGTTGCATATGTAAAGACATAAATGAACATCTTAATATTATTATTAAGTCTCAGATACAATTATTGTATTAAGCTGTTTCAACAGCAATTCAGGAAGACTGATGAGTAGAAAAGATAAGAATAAAGAAGGAAAGATACCAGAGAAAACCAAAGAAGGGAAAATAGAGGAAGAGACAGAGTATAGAAAAGGGAGGTCTTGGTTAGGGGCCTCAGGTGATAGAAAGAAAGAAAAGACAGATCAGGTTGCTTATATTCCACGTCCACTCCTCTGAGCATGAGTGTGAATAGGTCACAATTTTGGAAGTTGGTTCACCCTCATATATTTAATAGGAATACAAAGAATTACAGCTATTCTACGGAGAGCATAGGGCCCCTACCAGGAGCTAGGTCCCCTATAGAAGAACTTGCTTCTTGAGGTAATACCCTGGATAGAAGGGCCTTCGCTTCATCTAACTCTCTGTATTCGTACCAGACCGCCCACTTTTTAGTAAAAGCTTCATTCCAGTCATGAGCGCTATGATAAAGGTCATCCAATCTACAAATCTCATTTAACTCAGAGAAAACCTGTGTGATAGTTGGGATATTAGTGCTTTTCCAAGTGCGAGCAATACGTAATTTAGCTATAATCATTAATGTTCCTGTTAGGTTTTTCTTGGCTTGGGATATTTTCCCTGGATATAAATTTAGTAAAAGCAATTGTTGGTTTAAATGGGAGGTTTTCCGAATACAGAGAGTTGTTTAGATCAAATATCAATCTCCAAAAACTCTTTATCATTGGGCAGCCCCACCAGGTGTGGATATAGGTGCCTATATGTCTTTGGCATCGCCAGCATATGTCAGACTCATCTCTTCCAAATTTGGCAGTCAGATAGGGGCATCTATACCACCTTGCTAAGATTTTGTAGTTCCTTTCCTGGAAGGAGGATGAAATGGAGGATTTATGGGTCAGAAGAAAGATTTTTTCCCATTGCTCATCCTTAAGGTTTTCCCCTAAGTCAGTGTCCCATCTTAAGGTTATACGAAGAAGATGTTTTGTGCTGGAGGTGAGCACACTGTTAACCTCTTGAGGACTGCTGTGTTAAACCCCCCTAAAGACCAGGCACATTTTCATTAAATTGGCCACTGCAGCTTTTAGGCCAAGCTGCAGGACCGCAAAACACAGCACAGAAGTGATTCCTCCCCCCTTTTTTCCCCACCAACAGAGCTCTCTGTTGGTGGGGTCTGATCGCCCTCCCAGTGTTTGTTTATTTGTGTTTGTTTTTTTGTTTTTTTTTTTTTTTATAAAAACTGTGTTTTTTTTCCCCCTGTTGTATACCCCCCTCCCTCCCTCCCCCCGCCGGCCAATCCCTGTGATCAGCTGTCATAGGCTTCAGCCTATGACAGCCGATCACCTCCGTGGCTCAGGAGGGGACAGCCGTGTCACACGGCTGTCCCCAGTACAGCGCTGCTGCTGATCGCATCGCTGTACAGGTAATTAGACGGCAATTACGCCGTCTAACAGTCTCCTGAGCGGCAATAGCCGCTCGGAGACTGAAGAGGGGGCTGAGCTCCGCCCTCCAAGAATGAGATGCGTGCGCAGCGTGCGCGCGATCTCATTCAAAACAGAGCCCCAGGACTTTACACCAATTGGCGTTAGGCGGTCCTGGGGCTGCCGCCGCGGCCACGCTCATCGGCGTGACGCGGTCGGCCAAAGGTTAAACTGTAAGATCACCCACTTGAGTCATAGGGAAACATAGACATTACCTTGCACATTCAGTTGTAACTGACAGCTGCTGATATATAACTAGAGATGGCTTGAACCTCCGATTTTCAGTTTGTGAACCTCCGCAAAAAGTTTGGTTCGCGCGAACCGCAATAGACTTCAATGGGGAGGCGAACTTCGAAAACTCAAAACATTTATGCTGGCCACAAAAGTGATGGAAAAGATGTTTCAAGGGGTCTAACATCTGAGTTTTTGCATGAAGGAGTGGGATACACGGCAAAAGTCCCTGGGAAAAATCTGGATTTGACGCACAGCAGCGTTTTAAGGGCAGAAATCACATTGCATGCTAAATTGGAGGCCTAAAGTGCTTTAAAACATCTTGCATGTGTATACATCAATCAGGTAGTGTAATTGGTGTACTGCTTCACACTGACAGACTAAACTCACTGTGTAACGCACCGAACACAGCTGTTTGTGTAGTGACGGCCATGCTGGACTGGTGCGCACTATGACGAGAGTGCAGGTGATGGTGGCTTTCCAGCCGGGCTAAGGTAGCTCAATGACAGAACAGTGACTGTCCAGCTGATCGAATTTGGTCTGTCCACAATGAAGCAACGACCTTATTATCTTGGGTGTGCCCCCCGCGAGACACTCATATAGCGGGCGGTCATTGCTTCATTGTGATACGCAAGCCCCTTCACCGCGGCAAGGTAACGATCACGAAGGGGAATGGGCACATGTACATGCCTTTTGTTTTGTTGATGCAGCTGCAGTGCAGCCAGAAAAATTAGGCAGGCATGTACACACACCAGAAAAATTAATATAGCGGCCGTTGCTAGCAGCGGCCTTAAAAATTCAGGAATCTGCCTGGAGTCCTGGATCCTGTTGGTGGTGGCGGAGAAGGCAGTCAAGCGGCCTGCAGGCAGAGATGCTGTGTGGGGAGTGACTTAGTCTTGGGGCAGGCAGTCACACGGCGTGCAAGCGGAGATGCTGTGTGTGGGGACTGACTTAGTCTGCGGGCGGGCAGTAGCCCTCCGGGATCCATGCCTCATACATTTTGATAAAGGTGAGGTACTGAACGCTTTTGTGACTTAGGCGACTTCTCTTCTCAGTGACAATGCCTCCAGCTGCACTGAAGGTCCTTTCTGACAGGACGCTTGAGGCAGGGCAAGACAGAAGTTGGATGGCAAATTGTGACAGGTCTGGCCACAGGTCAAGCCTGCACACCCAGTAGTCCAAGGGTTCATCGCTGCACACAGTGTCGATATCCACACTTAAGGTCAGGTAGTCGGCTACCTGCCAGTCGAGGCATTGGTGGAGGGTGGATCCAGAACGGCTTGGACTAAAGAATGTCCGCATGTCCGACATCACCATGAAGTCAAAAGACCGCACTCACGTCAGTGGGTAAGCTGGTGCCGGACCCCAAGGCATCCAAACACTGTCGTCATGAAGGAGTCCGCACACAGAGTTATCGGAGCAATCACCGTAAATTTATTGTCCCATCACATGTATATAGATACACAGTCAGACCTGCATAGGCCGACGATCGTTTCGGGGCCGCTCAGGGTCCCCTTTGTCAAGGCGGGTAGCAGAAAAGACATATATGTCTTTTCTGCTACCCGCCTTGACAAAGGGGACCCTGAGCGGCCCCGAAACGATCGTCGGCCTATGCAGGTCTGACTGTGTATCTATATACATGTGATGGGACAATAAATTTACGGTGATTGCTCCGATAACTCTGTGTGCGGACTCCTTCATGACGACATCACCATGAGATTGCTAGAGCGTCCTGTCCATGCCTGCGTGGACATGGGAGAAGGATTACTGGCAATGGTACCTTTATTCCTTTATTGCTTAAAAGGAAATAAACATCAGTGATGAATGCGGCTGCAAGACTCATCCATTCTTCGCACCGCTCTGCATCCACATCTCCCCTTTGTGAATCCCTGCACTGGCTCCCTATCCGTTTCAGGATAAGTTTCAAGATTCTATGCCTGGCGTATAAATCTGTGCATAAAACCTGCCCTACCTACATCTCGGAGCTTGTTCACAGGTATACACCAGGTCGCCCCCTCCGTTTCTCCAACGACCTTCGCCTCACCACCCCACGCATTTCACACTCCCATGCCCGCCTGCAGGATTTCTCAAGTGCTGCCCCCACCCTCTGGAATGCCCTTCCACCACCCATCAGACTTGCTCCGTCTTTCAACACATTCAAGCAAGCCCTCAAAACCCACCTCTTTATGATGGCCTACCCACCTCCTACCACACAGTAACTCTCTAAGGAATAGTTAACAGCCCCACCTAGTGTTTCCACCCCACCCTTTAGATTGTAAGCCTCTGGCAGGGTCCTCCACTCCCTAGTGTAATCTACAGGATCATGTGCTCCTGTCCTATGACAGCCTGTACTTGTATTACTGGGCCTACCTAACCAGCCCATATTGCATGATCATGTATTTTGTACAATTTGCATGTATAACTTTGTTCTATGTTGTATAACCCTATGTCTGTCATCCTTGTATCATTGTATATATTTATTGTCCAGCGCTGCGTAATATGTTGGCGCTTTATAAATACAATAAATAATAATAATAATAATTCCATTGTGCTGTGACATCACCCTTAAATGCACTCTAAAGCACAGTTGCCAGCTTGTTCTGCAAGTGCTGCATCCTTTTCTGCCTTCTGGTGATTTGCAAACCTCTCCGCCACTTTGTGCCTATACTGAGGGTCTAGTAGCGTGGCCACCCAGTACAGCTCATTCCCCTTGAGGTTTTTTTTATATGGGGGTCCCTCAACAGACTGGACAGCATGAAAGATGCCATTTGCACAAATTTGGATGCAGACGTACTATCCATCTCCTCTTGCTCTTCCTCAGTGATGTCAGCTAAGTTCTCCTATTCCCCCCAGCCACAAACAATACCACGGGAAAGTTGAGCAGCACAAGCCCCCTGCGACACCTGCTGCGGTTGTTCTTCCGCCACCTCCTCCTCCAAAAAAACACCTTCCTCATCATCTGGCTCCTCTTCCCCACACGACTCTTCCTCTTCCTCCTCATTCCCCCTCTGTGCTGCCGCAGGTGTTGAGGAATCATCTGCTTCTGCTGAGAATTGATACCACAACTCTCCCTCTTGTTCCTGTTCATGCTCCTGCCCAGCTTGATCCACCACTGTACGCACGCCACGCTCCAGGAAGAAAGCATATGGGATCAAGTCGCTGATGGCACCTTCACTGCGACTCACCAGGTTTGTCACCTCCTCAAACGGGCGCATGAGCCTGCAGGCATTTCGCATGAGTGTCCAGCCAGAACATCCTCATCTCCCCAGAGCATGTCCTTTGACTGTAGTTGTAGAGATACTGTTTGATGGCTTTCTCCTGTTGTAGCAGGCGGTTGAACATCAGGAGCATTGAATTCCAGCGAGCCGGGCTATCGCAAATCAAGTGTCTCACCGGCAAGTTGTTTCTCCGCTGAATATCGGCAAAGTGTGGTCGTGTAAGACCGCTTGAAATGCCCACACACCTTCCTGGACGGCTTTAGGATGTCCTGTAAGCCTGGGTACTTGGACACAAATCTCTGAATTATGAGATTCAGCACATGTGCCATGCAGGGTACATGTGTCAACTTTCCCAAATTCAAAGCTGAAATGCGATTACTGCCGTTTCCACACACCATGTTGCCGATCTCCAGTTGGTGCGGGGTCAACCACTGATCCACCTGTTTGTTCAGAGCAGCCAGGAAAGTTGCTTCAGTGTGACTCTCCGCTTTAAGACAAGACATTTCTAAGATGGTGTGACAACGTCGTACCTGGCATGCAGCATAGGCCCTGGGGAGATGGGGCTGTGTAGCTGGAGAGGAGATCGCAGCAGCACCAGTAGAGTTGAACTGCCACTCAGCCAAGGAGGAGGAGGAGGATGACAACAGTGAAGAGGATGTAGCAGGAGGAGAAGAGGTGGCAGCAGGCCTGCCTGCAAGCTGTGGAGGTGTCACAACTAGGTCCGCTGCACAGCCACGTACTCCCTGCTTGCCAGTGGTCACCAGGTTGACCCAGTGGGCTGTGTAAGTAATGTACCTGCCCTGACCGTGCTTGGCAGACCAGGCATCCGTGGTTAGATGGACCCTTGACCCAATGCTGTGTGCCAGAGCTGACACCACTTGCCTTTCAACTTCATGGTATTGTTTGGATATCGCCTTTTTTGAGAAATAATTGCGGCCTGGTATCTTCCTGGTATCTTCCACTGCGGTGTCCCAATGGCCACAAATTTTCGGAAGGCCTCATAGTCCACCAGCTGGTATGGTAACAACTGGCAAGCTAACAGTTCCGCCAAGCCAGCTGTCAGACGCCTGGGCAAGGGGGTGACTGGCAGACATTGGCTTCTTCCGCTCAAAGATTTCCCTCACGGACACCTGGCTGCTGCTGTGTGCATAGGAGCTGGCTGTGATTGTGAAGGTGCAAGGGAGAAAGTGGCTGAAGATGATGCACCTGAAGGAGGAAGAGGAGAAGGAGGGTGGCTTTGCTTTTGTGTGCTGCTTTTCCTCAGGTGGTCTTCCCAGTTTCCCATGCAATTGGTGCCTTTTCTCCATGTGTCTTCGTAAGGCAGTTGTCCCTACGCTGCTTTTGGCCTTTCCACGGCTCAATTTTTGGTGGCAGAGAGAACAGATGGCATTGCTCTGATCTGAGGCAGACACACAAAAAAAAATCCAAACTGCTGAGCCCTCCTGGGGTGATGGCACTACAGTGGCATCAGCAGCTGACGTTGAAGGGCATGTTGGCTGGCTGTGCATAGGTGGCGATACATGGCGCCGGACACTGCCACCAGCTGTTTCTGATGACGAGCTCCCTCTGCTTCTTTCAGGAACTCATCTCCTCCTACTCCTCTCTGACTCCCCCTCTGAACTGTCCCCTTGGTCATCTTGTCTATTAGGATCCCACGTGGCATCTGTATCATCATAAATAATCATCTTAATCATCCTCCCCAGCTTTGCTTGCCTCAGACACCTCATAAACTGTACCAACAGCAGGTACTTCATCATCCTCCTCCTCACACCTTATGTCCATAGTGTCGCCTAACTCAGACATATGAGGTGGTGTAACTTAGCGCCTTCATCTTTTTGTAACAATAATGACTGTGAATCAGTTAATTCCCCACCAAATAACTCCTGCGAAGTGTCAAATGCAGTGGATGTGGTGCTTGTAGTAGCGCTGGTGGCTGCGGAGAATGAGGTGTTCTGTGTTAAATAGTCAACCACGTCCTGACAATCTTGGGAGTTGATGGGACGTGCCTTCTTCTGAGCACTATACAGGATCTTCTCAAAAAATTAGCATATTGTGATAAAGTTCATTATTTTCTGTAATGTACTGATAAACATTAGACTTTCATATATTTTAGATTCATTACACACAACTGAAGTAGTTCAAGACTTTTATTGTATTAATATTGATGATTTTGGCATACAGCTCATGAAAACCCAAAATTCCTATCTCAAAAAATTAGCATATTTCATCCGACCAGTAAAAGAAAAGTGTTTTTAAAACAAAAAAAGTCAACCTTCAAAAAATTATGTTCAGTTATGCACTCAATACTTGGTCGGGAATCCTTTTGCAGAAACGACTGCTTCAATGCAGCGTGGCATGGAGGCAATCAGCCTGTGGCACTGCTCGGGTGTTATGGAGGCCCAGCATGCTTTTATACCGGCCTTAAGCTCATCCAGAATGTTGGGTCTTGCGTCTCTCAACTTTCTCTTCACAATATCCCACAGATTCTCTATAGGTTCAGGTCAGGAGAGTTGGCAGGCCAATTGAGCACAGTAATACCATGGTCAGTAAACCATTTACCAGTGGTTTTGGCACTGTGAGCAGGTGCCAGGTCGTGCTGAAAAATGAAATCTTCATCTCCATAAAGCTTTTCAGCAGATGGAAGCATGAACCCACTTTTGAACCAGAAACAGCGGCAGAGGCGCTGGACCTGGGCTACAAAGAAGCAGCACTGGACTGTTGCTCAGTGGTCCAAAGTACTTTTTTCGTATGAAAGCAACTTTTACATGTCATTCGGAAATCAAGGTGCCAGAGTCTGGAGGAAGACTGGGGAGAGGGAAATGCCAAAATGCCTGAAGTCCAGTGTCAAGTACCCACAGTCAGTGATGGTCTGGGGTGCCATGTCAGCTGCTGATGTTGGTCCACTGTGTTTTATCAAGGGCAGGGTCAATGCAGCTTGCTATCAGGAGACTTTGGAGCACTTCATGCTTCCATCTGCTGAAAAGCTTTATGGAGATGAAGATTTCATTTTTCAGCACGACCTGGCACCTGCTCGCAGTGCCAAAATGATGTACAGGGTCGAAGTTGACCCTAATGATGTAGTATAGGGGCGGGTCGAACTCGCATATAGTTAGTGGGTCACCGCGAAGGCGAACCACTGAAGTTCGCACGAGTAAGTTCGCGTGCGAACCGTTCGGGCCATCTCTATATATAACTGGCAGCAACTAATATATTTCAGTTCTGACAAAATATTGGCAGAACTGGAAGGGATCACTGTAAGAAGAAAATGGTGAGCTTCTGAACTGATGGTGAGGTAAGTATGTAATATTCATTTACAGCTACGTCATGTGTTTATTTTAAATATTTTTCCTCACTTCAGGTTCCCTTTAAAGAAATCTCCATTCACAATGAAGAGCTTGTACAGCTACCTGTATAATGAGGAAAAAAGCAATAGTCAGATTGCATGGAATTATTTTAATTCTAAAATGGTTGTCTAAAAATTGCTGTTGACTATGCTATGCTCTCTGATACCAAACTACAGATTCTGTAGCCACTGGAAAGCAGGTCAGGCCTGTAGGGATATCCACCCATGAATCAGCTCCAATGCCCCGATCTAACTCCACACACTTCACCCTATGTGACACGTCCTTGCTTGAACAGGAGGTGAGGAAGCAACACCTACCTGACTTCGGTTACACCCAGACCTTTAGTGTGCAAAGTATTGGAGCTGAATGCACGGTGAGTGAATAAACTTCCAGGCCAAACAAGGATTCAGAGTAGGCAAAGTCCAGCAACAGTCCAGGATCATACGCAGGTGGTGTGGTCAGATATATCGCGGTACAGGAGGGCTAGGCAAAGAGAGGTCAAAAAAGTGTCAGAGGTCAAACCAGGCAGCAAACAGCCGTAACGTTATCCAGGCAAGAGGTCAGTACAGGCGGCAGGCAAGGGAAGGTACAATAACAAGCAGAGGTCGAAGTCCAGGTAATCCAATATAACAAAGTACAATACAGAGCACCCAACAAGCAAGAGCTATCACGGGCAATGTGTTACAGAAACAGCCATGTTCAAATACCTTCATTCATCCAATCAGTGGCCAGCCACTCACACATCACCCAATCAGCAATGAAAGCCCTGCCTGAAGGTCAGCTGCTAAGGAGTCAGCTGACCTGACACACAGCCAATCAAAAGATCTAAAACCCCTGCCTGAGTTTCAGCTGATTAAGGATGTCAGCTGACACTGAAGTCTGCACTTCCTCAAAGAATAGGATGGATGCTTAAGCAGATGCGTCCGCCCCCTTGCCAGCCTGGAGCGAGAGTATGCGTCCCCGTTGCTATGGACGCGGTGGCTGACGCGCAAGCCAGGAGAACGCACCGACCCAGAAGAGCCAGAAGCCGTGCAGATCTCGCCAGGGACAGGCACCTCGCTGGATCCTACAGATGAGTTCCTGATACTCTTCCCTTCTCCTTCCCTCTCTAGGATTACTTGGGAAATATCTCTTTTTTTTTTTGAGGTACACACCTTCAGCAAATAACCCTGAGCCAGGATACCTCCATTTCATGGAATAAATAAAAAATAAATATGGATAAATTATTTTTACCTCTGAACATAGTGTAGTGACACTTTTCGTAAAGCCAATTTCCAGCAACAACAAAAAAAACATTAAAAAAAAGTATTTTAATGGAAATTCCATTTTTATTATTTAATTGCCACAAATGTAGATGGGTGCTGTACAAGTAATTTTTTTTAATGATTTTAAAAATGCTACTAGCTTAGAATTTCTAAAATCAACAGCTGAAATTGCTGTTCTTTTCAATACTGGCAATAGTACTCTTCCATGAGACTGTCCATAAAATGTAACCTTACTATAAGAGCAATTAGCTATGCAGAACAGGAACCGTTGCTCCTTTTCAATGATAATCCATTGGCTAGAAACACATTTTGAAACACTGTGAAATTACAGTGTTTTGTATGCACAAAAAAAGCCATGTAAATGAGTTGAAGTCATGTTTGCCATTAAATCTTGGCATTTACACAGCTAAAATAAAAGCTTTTTTTTCAATAAAAGTTCAGATTACGTTTAGGTTTTAGGTGGAGTGAGGGAATCTGATCTTCTGTTTTCTTCTAAACTAAGAATTCCTGCGGTGTTCCTGGTGGATCAAAATGCCTTATTCTGAAAACACAGCAAAGTATAATATAGATTTGTGAGGAAAGAAGATGATTATATGTCATGATTCCCAGTGTATATGCCAAAAAACAAGAATTCTTCATTCAACCACTGAAGTACCGAGGGCCGCATATATATGGAGCATAGGTGTAATTTCTCAGCCAACACTCTGTGTCTGTGTGTGTATAATATACAGTATATATATATATATATATATATAGAGAGAGAGAGAGAGAGAGAGAGAGAGAGAGAGAGAGAGAGAGAGAGAGAGAGCTTTCACTCATACTTCTGTGGAATCGCCACTCTCCAAAGGCTGCTGAATCTACTATTACTTTTCCAGCCAGTTCTGAAGCTGTAACGAGAGCAGCCAGTTGGTGCAGCCATGGGCATGAAAGCAGACACTGTGCAGGTGCTCTCTCCTCACTACTTTTCAGTATTAGGAATCAACAGACTGCTGGCAAGAGCATGAAAACAAAGAAAAAAGTATAGTATAATAAACCTTAAAAAAATGTTTACATGTATTAATAAAATAACAAAATTATAAAGCAATAACATTAAGCAAAATACTAAAACATTATAACTAATACCAAGTTAACAGCAATAATATTTATTCAAATATTATTCAGCAGCAGGGGATGCTCATCCGGATTCCAGATATCCGGGTAACCCGGATATCCACATTTTCTTCAGCCTTCCGACCGGATTCGGATTCCGCATACCTGGGCCAAAATCCGGATAGCTATCTGCAGATATTTGGCCGCATAACCCGGATATCCGTGGATATCTGCGGATATCCGGATCTGAAATACTGTAACTAAGGAGATGACGTCCTGGAGCTAATCAGAGGGCTCCCAGCAAGAGCCCTAGCAACCAATCACAAAGGGGAACACTGGCCAGCCCCACCTGACCTCATTGAGCCAATCAGAGGCCTCCCAGCCTAAGCCCTGGCACCCAATCACAGAAAGGAACACTGGCCAACCCCCCTGTATAATAGGGAGGGCTGCCATGATGAGACATATCGTCTTAGCTTGCTGAATGCTCACTGAGAGACATGCTCCAGTGCTGGTGGCCTAGCAAGGGGGCTGTACACAGTTATAAACCTAAAGCTGTTCAGTGATTAACCCCTTCACTACTATCACTACACTATTGCTAAATCGTTAATTAGCTTGATTGATGTCATAGTGTGACAGTTGGAGTGTTTGCTCCAGTGCTGCTAGCCTAGTAAGGGCTGTACACAGTGATAAGATGCTCAGTGATTAACCCCTTCACTATCACTACACTATACACTAAATCGTTTATTGGCTTGATTGATGTCATAGTGTGACAGTTAGAGTGTGCTGCAGGCAGCTGCTATGTGTCTGTGTGTGTGCAGTGCACAAACCAGGCCAGCTGCTGCCTGCTGGCCAGCTATTAGCCTTAGGTATAGGTTAGGTAGGTTAGGGATTAGGGGATAGGAGGATTACTGTGTTATTGTGTAGTTAGTACTGTAGTACTGCAGTCAGTGTGCTGGTAGTTGTTAGAGTAGTAGTACTACTGTGTTCGCTTTCTACAGAACTGCTGTGCTGTGAGCAGTGCCAGTGTGACAGTTAGTGTGCACTAATGTCTTCTCCTCTACTGTCTGACTGGCACTTGCCACGTTTCACGTGGCACTTGCCACGTTTCACGTGGCACTTGCCAAGTGTCACGTGGCACTTGTCACGTGGCACTTGCCAAGTGTCACGAGGCACTTGCCAAGTGTCACGAGGCACTTGCCAAGTGTCACTTGGCACGTGGCACTTGGCACATGTCACGTGGCACTTGGCACGTGTCACTTTCCATGTGTCATGTGGCACTTGGCACGTGGCACTTGGCACGTGTCACGTGGCACTAGGCATGTGTCACGTGGCACTTGACACATGTCACATGATGCGTGGCAAGTGCCACGTGACACTTGGCAAGTGCCACGTGGCGCTTGTCATGTGGCACTTGCCAAGTATCACAAGGCACTTGCCAAGTGTCACGAGGCACTTGCCAAGTGTCACAAGGCAGTTGCCAAGTGTCACGTAGCACTTGCCAAGTGTCACTTAGGACGTGGCACTTGCCATGTGTCACTTGGCACATGTCACCTGGCACTTGGCACGTGTCAATTTCCATTTGTCACGTGCACTTGGCACATGTCACTTTCCATGTGTCACGTGGCACTTAGCACGTGTCATGTGGCACTTGGCACGTGTCACGTGGCACTTGGCACGTGTCAAGTGACGCGTGGCAAGTGCCACGTGATGTGTGGCAAGTGACGCACGCATGGCAAGTGCCACGTGACACTTGGCAAGTGCCAAGTGCCACGTCCAGCATGCTCCTGGCACACGTTATACTTGCTGCTGCTGCATTGCTCTGCTCCTGCTGCCTGTGCAGCTTCCACCACCAGGCCAGGGTGCCACAAGCCACTGATACCACCTATATTTAACCAAAAACACAATTGCTGCGTAATTTTTTGGAGGTGCCAAGTGTCACGTAGCACTTGCCAAGTGTCACGAGGCACTTGCCAAATGTCACGAGGCACTTGCCAAGTGTAACGTGGCACTTGCCAAGTGTCACTTGGCACGTGGCACTTGGCACATGTCACGTGGCACTTGGCACGTGTCACTTTCCATATGTCATGTGGCACTTGGCACGTGTCACGTGGCACTTGGAACGTGGCACTTGACACATGTCACATGACACGTGGCAAGTGCCACGTGACACTTGCCAAGTGCCACGTGGCGCTTCTCACGTGGCACTTGCCAAGTATCACGAGGCACTTGCCAAGTGTCACGAGGCACTTGCCAAGTGTCACTTAGGACATGGCACTTGCCACATGTCACTTGGCACATGTCACCTGGCACTTGGTACATGTCACTTTCCATTTGTCACGTGGCACATGTCACTTTCCATGTGTCACGTGGCTTGGCACGTGTCACGTGGCACTTGGCACATGTCACTTTCCATGTGTCACGTGGCACTTGGCACGTGACGTGTGGCACTTGGCACGTGTCGTGTGGCAAGTGCCACGTGACGCTTGGCACGTGATGCGTGGCAAGTGACGCACGTGTGGCAAGTGCCACGTGACACTTGGCAAATGCCACGTGCCACATCCGGCATGCTCCTGGCACACGTTATACCTGCTGCTGCTGCATTGCTCTGCTCCTGCTGCCTGTGCAGCTCCTACCACCAGGCCAGGGTGCCACAGGCCACTGATACCACCTATATTTAACCAAAAACACAATTGCTGCGTAATTTTTTGGAGGTGTCTTGGCTAAAAACTGTCATGTCCCAGTTGTGCGGTTGGACTTAGGACACAATGTGGGCTGCACGACCGCTGTCTGGAACCTAGGCCTAATGTTAATTGACAGCCTTTTTTTTATTTTTTTGGGGGGGGATTTGAAGTCCCCACATCATCAATTAGTGTTCCCCTTTACAAAATAATGATGATACATGCCTCATTTACCCTAAAAACCCTTTTTAAAGCAATTTAAAGGCCACTTCCTTTTTTCTATCCAGATATCCGAATCCGGCCGGATACCCCGGATACTGAGGTCGGATATCCGATTCGGGTCCGGATTGGAAAATGTTGAACTCGGATATCTGGATATCCAGATCCAATCCGGATTTTTAAAAGGGGTATCCGAGCACCCCTGTTCAGCAGGAATAATAGTAATAATCATTATAATGACAATTAAATAATTGTGGTTGTAATAAGTTTTTAAAGAAAATCTGTAATGTAAAAAAAAAAACCTCTGGGGATACTTACCTCGTTATCCTAACGAGGCTTCCCCCATCCTCCGGTGTCCCGGCAATCCCCCGTCCTCCGGTGTCCCAGCAATCTAGCTGAAGGCCCCACTGTAAACCACCTTTCTCTCTACAGAAGCGGAGTTTCAGAATCACTGTCAGCCCATTCAGGGAGAGTCAACTCTCTAATCCTGAGCAGGTCCTGAGGGCCCTAGAAGATGAAGGATTGGCTATTCTTTCTGATAAGACGAAAGGTGGAATCCCCATGAGTATTGTGCCCCAATCTGACGCAGTGCCCCCAGTAGTAGTTTCATAGCTCTCCGCAGAAATAATGTGTTTCTTGACGAACCGGGTAAGAATTGTAGAGATGTCCCATCAAAGCCAAATGTCATGTTCCTTCTGAATGCTGCCATGATCTCCTTGGTAGCATAGGAGTACAAACTACAAATGACAGCCCTTGGCAAGCTAGATCTAATCAGCCCAAAGGCTCTAGTCTGCACATCCGATCAATTGCTATAAGAAAATCTGGTCCCTTCTTCCAATAAAAGTTGAAAGATACCTTGCAGTGAGGGGATGAACTCCGCTGCACCAGTAGCTTCAGGTAGGCCACAGTTTCTCACATTATTCCTCCTGCTCCGATTCTCTAAGTCATCCATCTTGAACATGTGATTCTACAGCTTTTGGTCATGCACTCTGGGTAATAGGGTAAGGAAGAAGGAGCTCTTTCATATGCATCCAGATCATGCCATGGCCAGCCCACCCCCCAATTATATTATTTAACTGCCCAATAGTTTTTGACATGTTAATATTTGTTAAATGCATTTTTTTCAAAATGTTGTTTGTTTTTGTGATGTACAAACTAAGTATCTTATTCCAAGAGAAAGTCCTATCTGTCCTTTAAAAAAATGATACCAAGATTGAGCATGTCATGCTTGTGTTTAAACTATGATCAAAGAAAGTGTCACACAACTGGAAAAAAAAAGATGTGGTTGTACTAGCTATAGTAAACTAGTTACCAGTGGAAGGGGCCATACAAATAATTCCTTTTAGCACAAACTGTGACCACACTTTCCATATAAAACTGCTGTTTCATAGCACAGAAATAACATTCAATATTTAAAAGTATACATGAAACTTGGAGGCAAAGTTATCACAAAGTTATTACAAAACTTTATTCAGTGGCAACTTTCTACTTAACTTAAAATTTTCAAATACGTTTAAGTTGATGCAGAGATATGCAAATGTATTGCAAATCTTTGCAGCTTGAAAGTGGACAACTGAAATGCTTTTACTACAAAATACAATTAGTCCATTTGACAATAGTTTTTCATAATATTTAGTATAATTCTGTATCATAATAATTAGCATAATTCTCAATTATCTCAAATGTATTTGCACCTCAGTGACAATCCTACTGACTAATTTGGACTTTGGTACATGTAGATTTGGGCAAGACATTTAATAAACACAATTCAAACATAGCTAGCACTGGTGTGAAGCTTTTGTAAAAAAATAAAAAAAATAGCTGGCAGTCTAAGGGTTAAGATAAACTTCATTGTTTTTGGAATAGCTTTGGAAGTGATGACATTTAAAATCATTCTGTTCAAACAAAGCAACTAAACCAAAACAAATTAATTTAGCACTTAAGTGAGACCAAAATATTTTACAAGTCTAATAAAATCTATGCTCACTTGCTCCTGTGTGACATGGGCACAGATGTTTGAAAATGGAAACTTTCAGTCACAAAAGGAAACGTCTATTTATCAAAATTGCAAGTGTAGTGCAGGCGGTAATGTAGCAAGTGTAGCGCAGGCAGTAATGTAGCAAGTGTAGTGCAGGCAGTAATGTAGCAAGTGTAGTGCAGGCAGTAATGTAGCAAGTGTAGTGCAGGCAGTAATGTAGCAAGTGTAGTGCAGGCAGTAATGTAGCAAGTGTAGTGCAGGCAGTAATGTAGCAAGTGTGGTGCAGGCAGTAGTGTAGCGAGTGTGGTGCAGGCAGTAATGTAGCAAATGTGGTGCAGGCAGTAATGTAGCAAGTGTGGTGCAGGCAGTAGTGTAGCAAGTGTGCTGCAGGCAGTAGTGTAGCAAGTGTGGAGCAGGCAGTAATGTAGCAAGTGTAGTGCAGGCAGTAGTGTAGCAAGTGTGGTGCAGCCATATAAAGGACCACTATTTCTAAAGATAACTATAACTGTTGCAAATATGTGTGTACACTTACAGATAAGAAGCACTATATTTGAAATATTACAATTGTTCACAATATTGGTTCTTTAACTCTACGTCCTTTAACTTTTTGCTCATTTGTCTACATGTTATGCTGAGTTTTGGGCAGCATTCAGACTTATCAATGTGATTTCCGAGCTGCAAATTATGACATTTTGCACACTTGCAATTCTGTGGATTACAGATTTTTATGTTTACCAAACAAGATAATTTTCATGAAACTGTATGTAATTAACTTCAAACTTGTATGTGATTATGCAAAGCTTCTGTGTTTACATTAAGTTACATGCAATTTTCACATTGCACATGAAAAGTGTAGCACTGCTGCACACTATATAAAAAACACAGAAAAATTGCATTGAAGAATCGCACATCGCAAGTCAAATGCAATGTCATTAGATGTGCAGTGAATGCTGCACCATTTTTTTTCTTCTCTTCAACTCCTGTAATTTAACTCCTACTCATTTCAGGGCCAAACAGTAACCTTCCCCTCTGCATGGTGAAATGGTCAATGAAATCCTAATAATTCTTGCATGCAAACTTAATACAAATTGTATGTCGCTTGGACAGAAAGAAATGGTAAAATGGGCTGCACAATTGCTAGTTCTCAGACCAGGGGTGCAGCTAGAAATCACTGGGGCTCTCTGCAAAACTTTGGGTGCCCCCCCCTCCCCCCCCCCCCCCCCCCCCCCCCCACGAAATTGGAAAAGCAGGCCAGGCAGGCCTTACAGTATACAGTATAGGTATCTAGGTATAGGTGCCCACACTATAGGTGCTCCCAGTGTAGGTAGCCTGGAATAGGTGTCCACAGTATAGGCAGCCTGATATAGGTGCCCCCAGTATATTATTGTTATTAGTATTATTATTATTATTGTATTTATAAAGCACCAACATATTGCGCAGTGCTGCACAATAGATAAGTGGGTTAACATACAAGGTAGGACATACAAGGGACTCACAACAAAACAAGATCATGCAAATGTCTTTTATAACAGTAGTTTAGTGTCTTTGTTCAAAATAGAGTCTGTTCTAGTGCGCTAAAGGAGTTTCAGACAATGAAATTATATTGTTAAGCTGGATACACTCGGGGGGGAGGGCCCCATCAGAGGCTTACAATATAAAGGATGGGGGTAGAGGCTGTTGAGAAGAGGCCCAGCAGAATGTATTATGGTACTGATGCAGTGGGGTAGGTGAGCATGAAAATGTGAGTCTTGAGGGCTCGTTTGAAGGTATTAAAGGTGGGGGCGAGTCTGATGGCTGGGGGCACGAGTTCCAGAGAGTGGAGCCAGCCCTAGTGAAGTCCATGGGAGTGAGATATGTGTGGTGCGAACAGGCGCAGGTCGTTGGAAGGAGAAGAGGGGGCGGGCTAGTATGTGCCTGTGGACAAGATCGGAGATGTATGTCAGGCAGGTCCTGTGCACCAATTTATAGGCCAAGCACACAATTTTGAAGTTAATCCTAAAGCAGATGGGAAGCCAGTGGAGAGCTTTACAGAGGGGAGCTGTAGAGGCCACTGCGATGAGAGGAGTTGATCAGTCTGGCTGCTGGCCGTATTGAAGAGAGGCAGTGCGGTTTGAGGGGAGGCCTGATAAAAGGTAATTGCAATAGTCCAGGCAGGAGATTACAAGGGCATGGATGAGGAGTTTGGTGGTGTCAGGGGACAGGTAGGTGTGGATCCTGGAGATGTTGTGGAGGTAGAAGTTTCAGGATCGAATAATACTTTGGAGGTGGGGTGCAAAGGAGAGAGCCTGAGTCCAGGATGACACCTAGGCAGTGACCTTGGGGGTAAGGTGGATAGTAGTGTTGGCGATCGTGATATGCATCTGGGAGAGGTGCAGCTGTGTGAAGAGGGAATATCAGAAGCTCAGTCTTGTCCAGATTGAGCTTCAAGAACCTGCTGGCCATCCAGGAGGATATGGATGCTAGGAAGGTGAAGACCTTGTCCATAGTGGAGGAGGAGAGATCCAGGTGTGGAGGTATATCTAGGTGTCATCCGCATACAGGTGGTAGTTGAAGCCCATGGAGGAGATGATTTTTCCAATTGAGGCAGTGTAGAGTGAGAACAGTAAATGTCCCAGGACGGAGCCTTGGGAAACACCAATTGAGAGGATAGGTAGAATAGTTTTTATTTGTCACTTAGCAATCTATGAAAGGTGTCCAAGTAATTTTAACAATCTGGTGTTAATGATCATAAATATATCATGTTTATGAAACACAGTCATTAAATAGAATTAGCCGGGTAAAAGGAAGGAAACTGGATGAGCAAAAGAAGTGCCAACCAAGGTCATACATTGTGGGAAAGCAACATAGCTATTCCCACCTATAGAGATATGTATAAAAAGGAGTACAGGAATACAACGCGAGTACAAAAGGACATGCTCAGGCTAAAAGGGCATGACTAGTAGTCCAAAAGACCGATGGAACCTTTTTCATTATAAGTAAGAAAGAGAAAAGGGGAGAATAGCAGGAGGCAGAAGAAAGAGAAGCAATAAGAGAGAAAGGGTCGACAGAACACCATCAAGAGAGGGGTTCAAGTATATACTGAGATTGATAATATACATTATGGACTCATGAACGGAAGGTACAATAATATGAGTGAGAGGGATCGATGCAGAGGAAAGGCAGTAGAAAGTGTTCATTCAACAGTGGGGTTTTCTGAAATACACGGAGGAGACAGTGTTACAATACAATAATACAATAACATTTCTATAGCGCTTTTCTCCCATAGGACTCAAAGCGCTTAGGCTCTCTCAGATTCAGTAGTTAGTAGGATGAAGTATTCACACAACAAAAGTTATATTTCTGCAAATGCCAGACTGAACAGGTGGGTTTTCAGTCTGGATTTAAACACATCCAGGGATGGGGCTGTCCTGATCTGTTGAGGTAAGGAGTTCCAAAACATAGGGGCAGCATGACAGAAGGCTCTGGGACCAAAAGTTTCCAAGTGGACTCTGGGTATGACTAGATTATTAGAACCTGTGGATCTGAGAATGCGGGGATTGCTACGCAGCTGTAACATATCTTTCAAGTATCCAGGGCCTAGATTATTCAGGGATTTAAATGTCAGTAGGCCGATCTTGAATAGGACCCTCCATTCTATAGGTAGCCAGTGAAGGGAATGCAGGACTGGCATTATGTGGCAGTGACGGGGTTGGTTGGTTAGCAGTCTGGCAGTAGTATTCTGTATCAGCTGTAGGCGGTACAAGACCTTTTTTGGAAGGCCAGTGTAGAGAGCATTGCAGTAGTCTAGTCGGGATGTGATGAAGGCGTGGACTAAGGTTGGCAGATCTTCTGGGGGTATGAGGTGCTTGATTTTTGCAATGTTCTTCAGGTGAAAATAGGATGACTTCACCACCGCAGAGATTTGAGTTCTGAAGTTTAAATCCCCATCAATTAGAACTCCCAGGCTACGCACATGATCAGAGCTGCGTAGATCCGTGCCTCCTATTCCCAGTTGTGAAGACTGCAAGTTAAGTTGTTTTGTTATCATGCTCTGCCCTCCAATCAGAAGGACTCTGTTGTAGTGTTGGGCGAACAGTGTTCGCCACTGTTCGGGTTCTGCAGAACATCACCCTGTTCGGGTGATGTTCGAGTTCGGCCGAACACCTGACGGTGCTCGGCCAAACCGTTCGGCCGCATGGCCGAACTAAGAGCGCATGGCCGAACGTTCCCTGAACGTTCGGCTAGCGCTGTGATTGGCCGAACGGGTCACGTGGTTCGGACCCGAACGCGCTCTGATTGGCCGAACGGTCACGTGGTTCGGGTAAATAAATACCCGAACCACGTCATATCTCCGCCATTTGTCTGTGGGTTTAGCTTTGGGTAGGCAGGCAGGGTAGTTCGCGCTCCAGCCACGCTAGCCAGGGTCCCCCCCAGTCATTGTGTGTCGCAGCTGGGAACAGTAGTACACCGCTCGTTCAGCCACACTATATAGCATTCTGTGTACTGTTCTGTGTCTGCTGGGAATAGTGGTACACCGCTCGTTCAGCCACACTATATAGCATTCTGTGTACTGTTCTGTGTCTGCTGGGAACAGTAGTACACCGCTCGTTCAGCCACACTATATAGCATTCTGTGTACTGTTCTGTGTCTGCTGGGAATAGTGGTACACCGCTCGTTCAGCCACACTATATAGCATTCTGTGTACTGTTCTGTGTCTGCTGGGAACAGTAGTACACCGCTCGTTCAGCCACACTATATAGCATTCTGTGTACTGTTCTGTGTCTGCTGGGAATAGTGGTACACCGCTCGTTCAGCCACACTATATAGCATTCTGTGTACTGTTCTGTGTCTGCTGGGAACAGTAGTACACCGCTCGTTCAGCCACACTATATAGCATTCTGTGTACTGTTCTGTGTCTGCTGGGAACAGTAGTACACCGCTCGTTCAGCCACACTATATAGCATTCTGTGTACTGTTCTGTGTCTGCTGGGAATAGTGGTACACCGCTCGTTCAGCCACACTATATAGCATTCTGTGTACTGTTCTGTGTCTGCTGGGAACAGTAGTACACCGCTCGTTCAGCCACACTATATAGCATTCTGTGTACTGTTCTGTGTCTGCTGGGAACAGTAGTACACCGCTCGTTCAGCCACACTATATAGCATTCTGTGTACTGTTCTGTGTCTGCTGGGAATAGTGGTACAACGCTCGTTCAGCCACACTATATAGCATTCTGTGTACTGTTCTGTGTCTGCTGGGAACAGTAGTACACCGCTCGTTCAGCCACACTATATAGCATTCTGTGTACTGTTCTGTGTCTGCTGGGAACAGTAGTACACCGCTCGTTCAGCCACACTATATAGCATTCTCCACAGAAAATGCAGACCGTCTGACTCAAATTAAAATGAATCAATCCTGGATTGGAAACGACTACGCAACACTCCAGGACCCCAACCAAGTAACATGACCAATGAACATCTGGGATGGTTTAGCGTTTCCGGTCCCTGTTTATTGAACCTCTCATCTGTATTACACTTATGACTGCATGGCGGCAAAAAGCATTGCTATATCCGCACGCTTTTTGTCCTCATGCAAGGCCTGGGTTGCGTCTCAAAAAGCGTGGCCTTCTCCTCCTGCGCCTCCTCCTGTTCCATCATGTGTGCTGCTGCTGGGTTAGCGTTTCCAGTCTCTGTTTATTGAACCTCTCATCTGTATTACATTTATGACTGCATGGCGGCAAAAAGCATTGCTATATCCGCACGCTTTTTGTCCTCATGCAAGGCCTGGGTTGCGTCTCAAAAAGCGTGGCCTTCTCCTCCTGCGCCTCCTCCTGTTCCATCATGTGTGCTGCTGCTGGGTTAGCGTTTCCAGTCTCTGTTTATTGAACCTCTCATCTGTATTACATTTATGACTGCATGGCGGCAAAAAGCATTGCTATATCCGCACGCTTTTTGTCCTCATGCAAGGCCTGGGTTGTTGTGTCTCAAAGCGTGGCCTTCTCCTCCTGCGCCTCCTCCTGTTCCATCACGTGTGCTCTGTGCTGCTGCTGGGTTAGCGTTACCGGTCCCTGTTTATGGAACCTCTTCTCTTTATTACATTTATGACTGCATGGCGGCAAAAAGCATTGCTGCTATATCCGCACGCTTCTTGTCCTCATGCAAGGCCTGGGTTGTTGTGTCTCAAAAAGCGTGGCCTTCTCCTCCTGCGCCTCCTCCTGTTCCATCACGTGTGCTGCTGCTGCTGCTGGGTTAGCGTTACCGGTCCCTGTTTATTGAACCTCTTATCTTTATTACATTTATGACTGCATGGCGGTAAAAAGCATGCTATCCGCACGCTTCTTGTCCTCATGCAAGGCCTGGGTTGTTGTGTCTCAAAAAGCGTGGCCTTCTCCTCCTGCGCCTCCTCCTGTTCCATCACGTGTGCTGCTGCTGCTGCTGGGTTAGCGTTACCGGTCCCTGTTTATTGAACCTCTTATCTTTATTACATTTATGACTGCCTGGCGGTAAAAACCATGTTACCTGTGCAAAGAAACATGACATTTTCAGCATTTAAAAGACAATTTTTCCTTTGAAACTTTACAATCAATTTTCTCAAAAACTATAAGCTCTTTTTGCTAAAATTTTTTTCCTCTTGTACCCACTCCCAAGGTGCACTTACCCTGTAAATTTGGGGTATGTAGCATGTAAGGAGGCTTTACAAAGCACAAAAGTTCGGGTCCCCATTGACTTCCATTATGTTCGGAGTTCGGGTCGAACACCCGAACATCGCGGCCATGTTCGGCCTGTTCGGCCCGAACCCGAACATCTAGATGTTCGCCCAACACTACTCTGTTGTCTCTCTATAGTCGATCCATATAGATCATTGAATCATACATTTCTCGTGTTTATCTTGGGCAGATAGGACCAGTTCCTCTATCCTCATAATATCATTAATGGTGTTTATCAAGTCTGCCTGAGTAGGACTGGAACTTGCCTTCCAGTGTTTAGCAATTAGATAACGCACAGCAGTAAGGAGGTGACGCAGAAGATATTTCTTAGCAGATCTAATAGAACCTGGTATTAACGAAAAAAGAGCAATTTTAGGTGATGCAACCACTGAACAACAGTACATGTTCCTATACCACTGGAAGGCAAGTTCCCATAGGGGTCTAGTAACACTACAATTCCACCACATATGAAGATCGGTTGCCACCTCAACCTTACAACCAATGAGATATAAGTTAATAATTCCTCTCCTGAGCACGATTAGACCCTAGGATCCATGTGTTAGTATCAAGGCCTTTGACCACTCCTGTACAGATATAGAGCAGTTGAGATCCAGTTCCCACTTAGAACAAATAGCATCAAAGGAGAAAGTTAGGAAATCAATTAGTAATTGGTATAATAAGGAAAGGACATGGTCAGGTCTCTGAGACCCCACACACAGCTCCTCAAAGGGAGTAAGCCTCCGAGAAATCTGAGAGGAAACAGGTAGTTTTTGAGTGTAATCACGAAGCTGCATGTAGTGTAGCCAGGAGGTCCGCATACCAGTAGGGCCTCTTTCTGCAGTCAGCTGGGACATGTCTAGCAAAGAGCCATTACGTAGAACATGCCTCAGCTGAGTCCAATGTTGACGTTCAAACCCAAGAAATGAGTTCACCCTTACACCTGGAGGAAATTCCAGATTATCAAGCAGGGCAGTCAGTGGGCCAGGAATGGAAGATAGGAACATAGTAGAGAGCGATGAATCACAGAGAGACATAACACATTTAATCCAAAAAGGAACATAAGATAGAGAACATCGACTCCAACCTGTCGGTGCCAAACATTGACTGATTTTTTCATAGGTAAGGCCTCCCGCTCCCTTTGATGATTTTGTCAGTTTTTTATGTCAGTATTTTTTAATTAAATCATTTAAGACTTCTATCCCCCCCGAACAACCACCTACTATCATAAGTAAATTGTACAGTGTGTAGGCACCCACATAATAAAGTGACAGACAAAGTTCCAATAATTTTCAAAAGTCCGCCTCCACACAGAACGACTTAGAATCGATCCATTATTAACATGTGAAGTAATCACTCACCAGATCTCAAGGCTGAACAATAACAGATCAGCAATCAGCGCTTAAAACATTCACCGTTGATCTCACGATCTCAGCTCCTTGTCCTGACAGATCCTCGGAAAATTAAAGCGAGAATTGCTTATGGTGTAGTATTAGTGACTCCAGTTGTTATCTCTCCTTATAACACCGTGCACATGCACTACTTTTCACCATTTGTGAGCCAAATCACCAATATACAACTGAATCGCTCACCATATAAACTGGCTGACCGACCACAGACCAGCAATAGAGCATTCACTGCAGATTTCTCTCCTCTGTCTTCTCACCGGATTCCGTTCTCAATCACTAGGCTCAAACACATCCTTACATAGCTTAACTCCAATAATTAAATATAAAAAGGTTATAAAAGTGCACTTATATTCAATAAGATCATATGTGCATGTAAAATCAAAGTTCCCGGGTGGCTGCCAGTGTCCTGCACACTCCATCCTAAGCTCCGCCCTACGCGTTACATCCTTCAGGACTCATCTCGGGCTTGTGATTGGACCCTCCAATCACAACTGGATCATACATCGAATGTGGTGCCAGGTTGCTGGGAGGGGGGGATAATTTAAGTGCCAAGGTATCAGAATAGGAATTTGGGCACTTAGCTTCAATATAGCTAAGGAGACTTTAGCTGGAAGTTTAGTTAAGGGGGTAGGTAGGTTGGGGGGTTAGTGTTGGGCATATTTTTTGGGGAAGGTTAGTGTTAGGAGTAGGTGGGGGAGGTTAGTGTTAGGCATAGATAGGGGAGGGTTAGTGTTAGAACAGGGTTATAGTGAGGGATATTAGAATACTGGTATACTTACCAATAGTCTACTATCTAGGAATAGGGAGACTAGAACAGCAGTAAAATGAACGATATTCTACTATCGTGATTTCCTTGGTCCCATTTTACCAGGCATTATTTTTATATGTACATCTACAGAGGTCTTGTGCAGGTTTCTACAGGTCAGAGCTATTTTAGTGACACAATAATTGGCAGGTGTTTTTAATGTTTTGGCTTATCAGTGTATGTCTGTTAGTGTACAATGTCTGTGAACTCCTCTGCATGTATAAATAGCCACAGCATTTGATTTATTACTTTTTTGTTTTAACTATTTTGTTTTTGCTATTTCCAGAAATGTTTATGTGAACCTTAGCCATAGCTGTGTATTATGGGGCATTGTGGATGAACTAGACATGCTTTCTGCTTCCCCACATGCATTTACACAGTGTTTCTATCATATCTGCATTTATGAACATGAACTCTCCAAATACCCATAATGCGTGATCTATCCCCATGGATTCAGTCCTGTGCTCTGCCCTCAGAAGCAGGCACTTCAGTGCTAATTACAAATAAATCATGATGTGCTCACTAAGTAATTGATTTAATGAAGTTCCTATGAAACTATTAAAGGCGAGTATAGGTCAGGCTGGAGACGCCCCAGAGAGCATATTGTGGGATGTTTAACTCCAGCCTTCTCCTCAGAAAGACATCAGGGCTAATAGGTGAAGTCACAGCTGTTCTCTCCTGACTTATCCTAGCCAAGAAAATCAAGGGCCAAACTTTTGAGGCGGACAATTGAAGCAGCTCCTCATTAGGAGCTGCAGCCTTCTGCAAACTACTACATATACTGAGTATGTGCCTTGAGCATTCAGTGAGATGTGTTTTGTCCTCAGAGCTATGTATAAGAGAGCTATTGTGCACAAATGAGTTATCTCTGTGTCTGAGGGAGATAGGTGGGTGTAATGAGGGTTATTAGTTTCTGGGGGAGATGTGTGATTTAGTGAGAGCTATGTATGTATGAGGTGTTCATGTACTGGAAGCCATGTATAAAGTAAATGCATGCATGTGGTGAGGGTTCTATGTGTATGTTCAAGTGTTTCATGCTGATCATAACAGAAAAATTCAACTGGGTTTGTGTAGCTTTCTGCACCTGGTCTAAAGTACTGCACTGGGGAGTCCGGATGCAGAAACATCAGTGCACCTCAGCATGGCATAGTTGTAAGGATTACATTTTATAATCTATAGGATTTTCGTGCATGAAAAGAGAAAGATGCATCCCTGGAGCACATGTTGCATGTTAACATAAAAGGCAAAGTGACTGTGTGTGTGAAGGAGCAGAACAATACATATATTCATATAGTAATCACAGGGCTGTGTGCTTGCAGTAACATGTACCTGCTGATATTGATATGTATGTATTAGAAAATGTGTTATAAAGTGTGTTTTTGGTACAGGTGTATGTATATGTTAGTCTTGGAAGACATTTGTGTAATTATTGAGCCATATGATTTGGTAATATGTGTGCTAGGAGAGATGTGGACGAGTAAAGCAATAACTGTGTCTCCAAGAGATGGCTTTATCTAATATTTGTAAGACAAGTTTATCAATTCTGTCACACAGCACTAAATGGGAACAATGTGTGACACATTTACTGCAATGGAATATATTTATGCAACAAGGTTCCCTAGACCATTCATTGCCTATTTTGCCCCAAAATGCTGTAGAAATGTCACATGTTTGATTTTCAGTCACAGTGAATTGAAAATATTGCAAATGCAGCCAATCTTCTGGCAGCCATCCTTATTGAAGGGTTTTGGCAAAGCAGAGCAAGATATATTGCTTCCTGGTGAGTACTGTTATATGTATGTAGAGTTTGTGTGTTTCTGTATATACACTGAATGATGGCCGTGCTTAGAGAAGATATTTCAAATTATGTTGAAGTAAATTCAGTATAAGCAATTATGTTTTGTGTGGATATATATACATATATATATATATATATATATCTTCTGTAGCACTGTACATACAAAAACATACAATAATGGGGAGCATAGTTACATGAGCAGTTCCAACACATTATACAAACAGGAAAACCAGTGATACAAGTACAGGTACATACAATTTGTGTTGTATAGATAAAATGCACAGAAACAGGAAACAAAAGGGAGGGGTCCCTGGCCTTGCAAGCTCACTATATATATATATATATATATATATATATATATATATATATATATATATATATATATATATATATATATATATATATATATATATATATATATATATAGACAGGAGCGTAGTAGGGATTATTTTGTTCTGAAAATTGTCTGCATGATGTGTACTATTCCTTAGAAATGTAATAAAAATCTATATGGGTATCCATGTGAAATGCCCTACAAAAGGATAAGTGAGAAGTAAAGTGGTGATGAGCAAGAAGGGAGTTAGGAGGCATGAAGGTAATGGAGAAGGTAATGGAGAAAGTTTAATTTCTATATATTGACTAAAACACCATGCTTATTTATTCATCCATATGATGCTGTCCTACGGATCACTTTTTCCTCAAACTATATATCTCCTTCTCTGCATGTCTTCTCCACAACATCTACCCTGCAGGCTCGCCTTGGTTTTGCACTAAGAAGTCGATGATGTACACACTAAAACCTGAAGCCTTATTGCTCTGAACTGGGCGTCTCTCCACACAAATCCTCAGGCTATAATTACAGGCAGGTTCAGCACAGGGACTCCTTTCTCTTCGCTCAAGCTGTCTGTATTTCCCACTTATCCATGGAAGTTAAGCTAGTGTGCCAGGTAGGGTGCTGAGCGTTTTTTTGGCAAGGTGCCTAGAGTTAGCGTGGATCCACTCAGGCTTCTGCAAGGAGCACATGTGCAATTTTCTGCTTAGAATCAAATTATACTTTAACAAAGGCTTTGCTAAGATGGACTTGGTTTTTAAACACGCATATTTATAAACAATTAAACATGTGTGCGCATGTGTGACTATCTGTAATTGTGCATATTTTATAAAAATATGGAAGATGTATTTGGTAGTGTACCTACTGTATGGATTACACATTTGTGATGCAGAAAGTATAATGTATCAAGTGGTTGGTGGACTAAATGTATATCCAGAAAAATGGTAGCTGGCAAAATGCTGATAACTTAGAATACCAGTCATGGCTTGCATGAAAGTGCTGGCACTGCTATTTACAACAAGGAGTAACACAAAGAAGGGCAAATAACGGTACAGTACATGTATGGTATCTCCAACCCAACATTAGCCCCACCCCTACACTAGTCTTATTATCTTTCTCGACTAGTAGCATTGCCAAAAGGGCGTGGCTAAAACCACATAGGGATACCAGAACTGAAATGACATTGTGAGCAGGATGAACACACTGGGAATCACCTTTCAAGGATGGTGTATTCAACACATTAACATAGTGTGTTGAAGAGATGGAATCTGTACACTGGAAGTAATTATTTAAAGGCACTTGTTCAACACACTAACATAGTGGTGAATGGAAAGAAAGCAGTGAGTACCAGAAGGCATAAAGGGCATTGACCGGTTATTATTCATATATCAGCATGATGCTGTTTAGCATCAAGGCTGGGAGCACACTTGGTTATGCTGAAAACCTTGAGTTTTCTGCATTGTGCGTTTCTGCATTTTTTTCTGCATTTTTGGCGCATTCGCATTTGGCATTTTTTAAATCTTTTCCTTTTTCCATGGAGAAAAATACAGTATCATATTAATTTTATTTAAAAAAAATGTAAAAAACGCATATTTCTTTTATTAAAAATGCCTCAAAAATGCATGTCAAAACACTGTAAACCACACTTCTAGTTTACCTGTGCTACTAGAATACCATGGGTTGCGCTACTAGAGTATCTCACAGTACTTACATGTGGAAGTAACGGTAATACTGCCGACAGTTAACCCCAAAGGCCCTTATTCAATTCACTCTTTCTCCTACGTTTTCTCCTAGGTGATCTTGTCTCGCTTATCAAAAAAATGCCTTTTAATCCACCAGTCAGCTAGAAAATATGGAGAATAATTCTGACAGTACTTTTTCACCTACTCTTTTTAATTGCAGAGTTCTGAAAGGTCATTTTAAACATAATATGAAAAATGTTCTCCTAGGGAAAAACTTAGGGAAAAAAAGGAATTGAATAAGGACCCAAGAGTAGTGTGTAAATCCTGAAGATGAGCTAGTGCTTCCCACCAAAGGCTTTTAGTGTTAACACGCAGGTTATTTAGTTAGTGTTTTTTCCCTCTTCCAGCTAACACTTGTATCATACATGGCTATCCTTGGCTTGCTTGTATTGGCCAGGCTCTAAACCATCCATCCATAAAAGGCTTTTTGATTTGAACTAACAGCCACAGAGACAGTTTGGAGTTGTGTAGTGAGTGCTGCAATTTGCAACACACTTCAGCACTCATCTCATTCTAGAAGCTTTGGCACCCCACTTTGTGGCCCAGCTATTGTTGCCTCTTGATATTTCCACATCCCAAAAACAAAATAAGTGGTTCTCCAGGACAGACTTAACAGGGCAGAAATTTAATGAACATATTTGTTGATATTGCTAAAAATCTAAAAGAGAAAATAGTTAAATCTTTACAAAGGAATGTAAGTTGACTTACCTCCCAAGAAAGATGAGCATTATATTTTTAATTTAATTTTTATTTTCTACGCACGGTCACAATCCAGACTAGACCCACCAGTATCTGCATAGGAGTCTTTTGACTCAAGGGGTGGCATGTTATTTAGGGCCTGATGCACAAAAGGCCAGAAAATGTGCGCATAGCAAAATTACCGTTACTAAGGGCAGGAGAGCAGCGCTCATTACACTGTTAGCACCATGCGTGTTACTGGGGTAACGCATGTGTGGCTATGGTAACACACATTATGTTGAAAATGAACAGTGAAAAAAACAAAAAACAAAGTCAATACTTACCTGGGGTTTCCTTCAGCCCCCCGTAGCCCGCGAGGTCTCTCGGCATCCTCTGGGTCCCCTCCATGGTCCTGCTGGTGGTCCCGTTAGCCTGGTGACTTCAGGCAAAGTTGTGCACAACTGTGCATGTGCAACCATCCACACACCCAGATCAATCACTTGCACATCACCATAAGTCTCCTGATTTGTTTTTTTTTTCCACTGTTCATGGTCCCTTTAATATATTACAGCAGAGGAAGCTCCCGTGTTTTTTTCTGTCTCATCTCATATCTATCCTTAAAGGGGCACTATGGCAAAAAATTGTAAAATTTAAAATATGTGCAAACATAAACAAATAAGAAGTATGTTTTTTTCTAGAGTAAAATGAGCCATAAATGACTTTTCTCCTATGTTGCTGTCACTTACAGTAGGAAGTAGAAATCAGACAGAAGTGACAGGTTTTGGACTAGTCCATCTCTTCATAGGGGATTCTCAGCAAGGCTTTTATTCTTTATAAAGATATTCCCTAAAAAGGATTTAAACAATGATGCTGGCCAGACTCCATGCACGCTGCACAGTTTTTTGGCAGTTGGACAGAGCAACTGCCATTCACTAAGTGCTTTTGAAAATAAATAAATCCCTGAGAATCCCCATGAAGAGATGAACTAGTCCAAAACCTGTCGCTTCTGTCAGATTTCTGCTACTTACTGTTAGTGACTGCAACATAGGAGAAAAGTAATTTATGGCTCATTTTACTCTGGAAAAAATGCACTTCTTATTTGTATATGGTTGCACATATTTTAAATTTTAAAATTTTTCACCATAGTGCCCCTTTAACCCCTCTGAGACCGCCTAACGCCGATGGGCATGGCCGCGGCGGCAGCACCAGGACCGACTAACGCCGATCGGCATCAAGTCCTGGGGCTGCATTTTTCAGGAGATCGCGTGCAGGCTGCGCGCACATCTCCTGCTTGGGGGGCAGAGCTCCGCCCCGCCTTCAGTCTCCGAGCACCGCCTAATTATCATGTACAGCGCTGCGATCGGCAGCATCGCTGTACTGGGGACAGCCATGTGACATGGCTGTCCCCTCCATATGTTGGGGAGTGATCGGCTGTCATAGGCTGAAGCCTATGACAGCTGATCTTGCTGATTGGCTGGTGGGGGGAGGGAGGGAGCAGGGAATAAATATTAAAAAATAGTAATTTTTATTTAAAAAAAAAAATAAACATAAATATTGATTAAATAAAAAATAAACACAGGGGGGCGATCAGACCCCACCAACAGAGAGCTCTGTTGGTGGGGGGAAAAGGGGGGGGGGAATTACTCGTGTGCTGTGTTGTGCGGCCCTGCAGCTTGGCCTTAAAGCTGCAGTGGCCATTTTAGTAAAAATGTGCCTGTTCTTTAGGGGGGTTTAGCACTGTGGTCCTCAAGTGGTTAAGACTTTTGAGGCCATGCTTTTCTGCTTACTGGACAGGCTATCTGAATTATAATTGCCTTTGTGACAGCTAAAACCAGTATGTCCATTCTTCTCCGATATCTGTGTTACAGAGGAGCTGTCAGCCCTAATATCTCAGAAAAAAAAACACATATATAAGTAGATAAATACTTGCTCTACTTACATAACATATGTATTGCACTGTCCATGTTTTGATTTTAGTGATTTTTCTACAGTAAAAAAAGATAAAATCTTTCTTAGCATTTCCCAATTTAACTGTGGCTATATTGTAATTTCCTCCCTTACTCTCCTCTGATTTGCTCGCCCTTCACTATAGAAAGTGCATTGTCTCAGCATGAGACATATTGGCCAATCGGAGAAGAACAGAGGTGTGGGAGGGGAAAATGAGAGGGAAAGATGCTTCAGCCAATCAGGCTGCATTAGTTAAGTCTGGGGGGAAGCAGAGAAGCAAAAAAGGACAACCCAGCATGCCCTGCAACTTCCTTTTTGTGTACCAAATAAGAGTCAGGTAAACTGGGGAATGATCATTTATCAACAAGAAAAGTAATAGTGATTTTAACTTTTTGATTGCCTGGTTATCATCCTTATTACTTGTTTACCAGATAAAAATAAAGAATTGTTTTTTTATTTTATGCCCAACAGTTACACTTTGAAAGGAGCACAATCTTGAACATTTTAAAATTTAAAATTCATACATATAAAATGAACATTTGATCCAGAATAAAATGCACTGTACATTTATTTGTTCCTATGCCAGTGTCACTTACAGTAATTAGTTAAAAGTTGCCCGATCTGGCAGACTTTGGACTAGTCTAACTCCTCATGAGGATTTCCGGGCGATATCTTTATTTTCAAAAGCTCTTACTGAATGACATTTGCTCAGTTGAACTACCAAAACAGTGTGACGATGAGTAGGAAAGCTGGCTGGTATCTTTGTATAGATGCTTTACAGAAAGTGCTTTTGTAAAAAATAAAGGGAATGTTGAGAATCCTCCATGAGGGGATGGGCATGTCAGATCTGATTTTTACTGCTTACTGTAAGTGGCAGCAACATACGGAAAAGTATTTTATAGTGCATTGTACTCTGGGAGAAATATTTTTATAATTTGTATTTATTTACATGTTTTTGAAAATCTTACAATTTTTCCACATAGTTGTCCTTTAACAAGAAGTTATTTCTGCCTATATTTAGTTTAGTTCAGAGTAAACTCTAGAGGCTGTATATGAGACTAATATGACATCTGCAGTTCCAGAAAAACTCAAACCAGCCAGTCTGGGCCAAATGCTTATGCTATAGTTAAAATAAATAAGAACACTTTTTTTATTGTATTTTTATCATTTATTGGTTTGTTTTTGGCATTTGATGTGAACCTTAACTGACCTATTTCTGCATTATTTTATGAACGATATCACTTCTACATGAGTTGCTGATTAGACAGTTGCATGAATATGCAGGTGTGCATGTTTTTCTTGTAAAGTATATAACAGGACGAAGAGAAATGTTTAAGGTAAAACTGCAATTGACAAGTTGACTGAGGCCAATAAATTCACAGACTGACTTAATTAACACAGTACTATTTCCTCTATCACTGCAATGTAGGATGGAGAAAGATTTGGAGGTTGAATGCCCAGCAACAAGCTCTCTTTCATCTCCTACATTCAATACTTAATCCACTATATTCTCCATTGGCCTCCAATTCTCAGCAGGTACATTATTTGTCAGTAACCACAGCCAGGGAAATCCCTTTAGGCAAAAGAATCCTAATGTTTGTTGTGGATGACTTATAACTTCTAACACATGTCCTTCCAAGCAGGCATAACAGGCACAGCCTACAAATGCAACCAAACGCAACCGGCTCAAGGCTTGGCAAAGAAAACTTCTCACAGCCAATAGTTATATGAAGGCAATGCAAGTTCTGCAAGTGGCCCTCTCAGAAACACACATTATGACAAGGATCTTTATAAATGCCTTTTTATGAATATGTATCCACAACCTATGTCATGTCCATTTCCGGGGGGGGGAGGGTGGAAGGATGCATTTTAGGTTTGACTAATGTGTGTAGATTTTCTCTTTCTTGCTGTCCTGAAAACCTCCATGGGATATACATGAACCCTGGTGACACAAGCAGGGGCGTAACAAAGCCCCACCGGGCCCCCCTGCAGAATTTCAGAGCGGGCCCCCCCCCCCCCCCCGGGGCCCGCTCGTGGCCGGTTTTTGGGTGCTGGAGGGGTGGCAGCATGAGGGGAAAGCGGAAGCAGAAGTGACGTCAGCCGCTAGAGCGAGAAGGCGGCGATGGAACGCAAGGAAGAAGGTGTGTATCCTGCCGCCGCTGCTGCTCGCTGCCCACACACGTTCACTAGCTGGAGGGGAGCGCAGAGGGGAGAGCCCCGAGGTGAGGGAGAGGGGGGAACTTCCCCTCTCCCCGCCGACTGTGGGCAAGGCTTTCCCCTCATGCTGCCACCCCTCCAGCCCCCAAAAAATGGCCCCGAGCGGTCCCCAGGGGGGGGCCGGGGGCCGGGCCCCCCCGCGGGCGCAGGCGCTGCAGGGCCTATTGTTACGCCCCTGGACACAAGAACAGGACATAAAAGAAAGAAAATATCTGCAGGTAATGTAACTCTTCTCCACACTACGAAAAAACATTTTCATTGACTGTATGCTTCACTGTATACGAGCAACATCCACATGAAGCTGCGTACTCACCGCTCGATGGGTCCAGCGAAGTCCCCTTGACAATGGTCGCTAGCCTCTTCCTGTCGGCGGGTTAAGCGTGAGGCCACATGACGTACACAGCGAGTGAAACTTCCAGCGATCGTGGTAATTTGTGAGGTGCTGTTGGGGAACTTAAAGATCCGATCTGCTGCATCGGTCTTGTGTCATCACACGACGCTAAGCGACATTCACAATTGTGCGCCTGTACCCACCTTGCGACGTCGTGTAAAAATTGCCAGTAGTCTGGAAAATCTCCAGGTGGGTACATAGCTTTACATGCAACTTTTCACCCCTATTGACTTGCATACCTTTCTAGACAGAATGCAATGCAGCTGCTCACTCTGAACTGTCAGTACGATACTAAGATGGAAGGGTTTCACCTTTTGTGCCTGGTGCCCCATTTTACTTAAAGAGAATCTGTACTCTAACATTTTTACAGCAAAAAGCATACCATTCTATTCATTATATTCTCCTGGGCCCCTCTGTGCTGTTTCTGCCACTCTCTGCTGCAAACCTGGCTTGTAATGGCCAGTTTTAGGCAGTGTTTACAAACAAACTAACCAGCTTGTGATAGAAGAATCAGAATCAGAATCACTTTATTCGCCAAGTGCGACAGGCGCCGCACCCGGAATTATTTGTGGACACAAGGCATATTGGCAAGTGCAAACAGTGCAAGTAACATTACACATAGTACAGTTTATAAAGAAACATTTCTACATGGCAAAAGACACATAGAGCGGTTGTCGCTATATTAAGCAGAGATGAACATGAGTGTCCGCCTATGGGCGCGTGTTCGTCCTCTAGTGCCCCGAGGTGCAGCAGGGGATTAGGAGATGGCATTGGGGAGAGGGTCTGAGTTGAGTAGAGTGATCGCTTGAGGGAAGAATGTGTTCCTACGCCTGGTAGTTTTGGTGTAGATGGACCTATAGCGACGTCCCGAGCGGAGGGGACTGAAGAAGTGATTGCCAGGGTGGGAGGGATCCAGTGAGATAGGCTCACATAAGCAGAGTGTGTGAGTCATACAGAGCCTGCAGGGGGCCTGGAGGGGGTGTGTATAGCTTCTGCCAATGACAAGCAGTGCAGCACATTCCACACATTCCAGGCCAGCCTCTGCCGACAGAGCCGACAGAGCCAACAGAAGAGAGAAGATTAGATCATATAACAGAGATAACACAGCTACTGTGCAATTAGGAAAGGCTGCAGTAAGCCAGATCACATTAGAAAAGGCAAAGGAACTTATAGGATAGAAGAACTAAGGCTGAAAAATTTGTTACAGAGTCTCTTTAAAAAAGGCCCATACCCACCACACAATATTCTAGACAACCGGCGATTTTTTTAAACGATGAACGATCGTTTCCAAGATCTCGCGACATGAGTACTGTCACAGCAGATCGGATCTGTAAGATCCCAGACAACTCCGCGTAAAGTACCACGATTGCTTGACTTTCCGTTTATGCCCGTCGTGTAACTTCATGCATATCTGCCAGCCGGAAGATGGATCGTGGAATGCTCATCGTCAGGGAAACGTCTCTGGATCCATCTTCCTTAGTCAGGTGGTATTTAGCTTAAAGCTGTCTCTGAAGAGCTGCATATTCTACCAGTGCCTCTTATCTCACAGAAGAGCAATAATCATCAGGATACCCGATCCTGCAGCTGACCTATACACATGAAATCATTAACAACAGATCTAATAAATAACTGCTGAATCTGACAGCTGTCATCTCTCAGTTAGAGGCATCTTAACTAAATGATACATTATGTAAGGATGTTATGGAACCATAATGTCATAAAACAAGGTTATTTATAGAAGATATACACAGTTTACAGGTATGTGTATTCACATTTTCACACAGAAAAACACATTATACATACGAACCAATGTACTAAAATATACAATAGCAGAAGTGCTAGCTGATACTGAAGTATGCTTAAAGTGTAACTGTCGGGCATAAAAGCAAACATCAATTCTTTATTTTTATCTGGTAAACAAGTAATAAGGATGCTAACCAGGCAATCCAACAGTTAAATTAACTTTTCTTGTTGATAAATGATCATTCCCCAGTTTACCTGACTCTTATTTGGTACACACAATATTTGGTACACAAAAAGGAAGTTGCAGGGCATGCTGGGTTGTCCTTTTTTGCTTCTCTACTTCCCCCCAGACTTAACTAATTCAGCATGATTAGCTGAAGCCTCTTTCCCTCCTGTTTTCCCCTCCCACACCTCTGTTCCTCTCTGATTGGCCAATATTTCTCATGCTGAGACAATGCATTTTCTATAGTGAAGGGCGGGCAAATCAGTCAGAAGAGAGTAAGGGAGGAAATGACATCAGGATTGGCTGCAAAACAGCCACAGTTAAAATGGGAAATGCTAAGAAGGGTTTTCTCTTTTTTTTACTGTAGAAAAATCACTAAAATCAAAATGAGGACAGTGCAATACATACGTTATATAAGTAGAGCAAGTATTTATGTAATTATATATGTGTTGTTTTCTTTCTGAGATAGTATGGCTGACAGCTCCTCTTCAAGAATGCCATATGTGTGGTCAGCAACTCCATAAATTCTTAACCTGGCATCAATGGATTTATGTCTGGCCTTAGTTCACAGGGTGCCCTTTACAAAACTTTGCCATGCTGCCTTAAGTCTTTTGCTCTGTGACCATGTTTCATATTTAACAATATACTTTTATTAACAAGATAGCAAAGTACAATCATAAGTGCTTACAATCAGCTGTAACCAGACGGCAAAAGCAGTACCATCTATAGGCAAATCTCAAATTGTAAACCATTAACAGTGAGGCCTAAAGCCTGATACCTGTACCATATAGGGGGAACTCTCAAAAATGATAGAATAACATCAAAAATAAACATTCTCTAATGCTAAAGAGTGTGTTTCATATTTAAATAATTTCTGATTCTATGCCCAACATTGCCAGTATAAATCAAACCTTTTTGATTTAAGCTGCCACTCACTGTTCAGTGATGCTACTTCTGCTGGGCATGGCATTGCTATCAAAGTCCATCAGAGCCCTTAGCAGTCCCTTTCTCCATAGGCAAAAGTATGATTAGGTCAGCACACCGGTGTCTCAATGCAGTTATGTGTTTATTGCATTAGTCAACACTGACTTGACAATTGTTTCGGGGCCGAAAACTGGTCCCCTTCTTCAGAAAAAGTGCAGATGTACAAACATTGTACGTCTGCACTTTTTCTGAAGAAGGGGACCAGTTTTCGGCCCCCGAAACAATTGTCAAGTCAGTGTTGACTAATGCAATCAACACATAACTGCATTGAGACACCGGTGTGCTGACCTAATCATACTTTTGCCTATGGACTTCATGGTGATGTGGCTTAGCACCCAGGTCAAGCACCCAACGTGTGGGTAAGGTGTGCCATTACAGAATATCTTTGTTTTCTCCATAGGTTGTGATGTACATGATGCTGGCTTCTGACTGGCTAAGATCAGTTGGAGCAGGGGTGTAATGTCAGGGGAGCAGCCCTTGTAACTTCAGCATGGCCCAGCGGTAAGGGGGGTCGCCAACTACTAACCTTCCCTTCCTCCATTACTCCACATCAGGTGTTTTTGTGGCTACACATGTTATGGTTATGAAGATCCTGATGGCCAGACTTGTTGTAAGACCCATGTAAGGTATGCCCCTAAGATTTGAGGGTCACCAGGGGAGGCAAGAAAGAGGTTGAGAACATTTAGGGGAAGCATCAAAGTTTTGCTGGGGGACCCCATGATTTATAGTTATGCCCCTGAGTTGGAGCCTGGAATACAGCTTGGTCAGTACTTGCAGTAAATCAGAAGCCAATATAGGGCAAAACATATTCTAGAGAAAGGCTTAGTTTGCATGTAAAGTATACCAACCCCAGCAGCGAGAGCCATACTGAGAGGTGAGTGGCAGCTAAAATCAAATATTATTACATTATTATTATTTTCATTATATTATTATCATTAGGATATGTTTGACCTCTTCTGGCACTGTTGGGTAGCAGAGGCAGAAGTGAATTAAAAGTGTACTGTGGCAATAAATAATTTATTTAATTCATCTGTAAAAGTGCCTCTGGAGCTATTGCTCGAGTCAGGTCTTTCATTGGTGCCCTGAGTGACCACTCAGCCCAGGGGCGGATTCACCATAAGGCACTGTAGGCATGTGCCTACCGCAGCCTGATGATGTAAAGGTGGCTCATTCCTCTCACTGAGTGCCTCCCTTTTTTCTTTACCTGTGCAGAGGCCAAAGTCAAGTTTAAATGACAGGCTACTCACCTGACTCTCAACATTCCACTGATGAGATCTACCTTCAACTGGGGGAACCTCTAGCTACCTAATATTTTGGGTCACCTCTCCTCTAGCTACTTAATACTGTGAGAACCTCTGGCTACCTCATACTAAATGGCACCTGTAGGTGCCTACACCAGGAAAGGGAAGTAAGGGAGAAGTTTGGTGGGGGTTTGTAGGTTCATGGAGGGAAAGGTCTAGGGTGCCAGGAGCAGGGCCGGCCCGCTCATGAGGCGGGGTGAAACATTTGCCTCATGCGGCAAATCTGGGGGGGCGGCACCCGCCTCTCCATGGACGCTGGGGCCGCCCGCCGAGCTGGAGGGGTAGCGGGCAGAAAGGGGGTATTGGGCCTAGCGGCAGGGAGGGGAGTCGGACCCCCCCCCTCCCTCGCCTGGGTCCCCCGATCTGCGCTCCTCCTCCAGCGTAAAGTACCAGCCAGCGTGCATATGACGAAGAGGCAACGGGCGGGGGAATCACTCACCTCTTCCGCGTTCCATCGCATGCTCCACTGACGTCACTTCCGGCAACGCCGCCCACTGTATTGTAAGTGGACGGCCTTGCAGGAAGTGACGTCAGTGGAGTGCACGATGGAACGCGGAAAAGGGGAGTGATTCCTCCGCCCGTTGCCTCTTCAACATATGCGCGCTGGCTGGTATTTTACCCTGGAGGAGGAGCACAGATCGGGGGACCCAGGCGAGGGAGGGGGGGTCCGACCCCCCTCCCCGCCGCTAGGCCCAATACCCCCTTTCTGCCAGCTACCCCTCCAGCTCGGCACCCCCCCCCCCCCCCACGGCTGGGGGGGGGCGGCGATTTTTTCTAATTTTGCCTCAGGCGGCAAAAAGTCTAGGGCTGGCCCTGGCCAGGAGTTCTGTGCCTATAGGCTCATGTGATGTAAATCCGGGCCTGACTCAGCCTGCTCATATCAAAGTCCAGCCCTGCACAGACCTCAAAATGTATGGGGTATCTGAACTTTGTAGGGAAAAATAGCGATTTACATTAACTAATACCTTACTGATAGTACCTTGTCAGTTTTGTGAATGTAGGCAAAAATGCTCTATAAGGTGCCCATTAATGGTACAATTTTTTCACCAAAAGTGATCTTTTGATGCGTTTTTAATGATCAAATTGTATAGAAAATTTGCAGTTTATGAAGGCAATCAATAAGGAACAATTCTTTGGTCGATTGCTAAATATGATAAAATCAATCTGAAAGTTGAAATTTATGATCAAATTTGAAGAAAGAATCATTCAGTAAATGTGAACAATCAATAATTACCTTCCAATTATTTACGATTGTAAATATCAAATCGAAAGATCGCATTTAGTGAAGAAAATTACCATTAATGGACACCTTAACCACTTGCCGACCGCACGCTTATACCGTGCGTCGGCAAAGTGGCAGCTGCAGGACCAGCGACGCAGTACTGCGTCGCCAGCTGCAGGCTGATTAATCAGGAAGCAGCCGCTCGTGCGAGCGGCTGCTTCCTGTCAATTCACGGCGGGGGGCTCCGTGAATAGCCTGCGGGCCGCCGATGGCGGTTTGCAGGCTAAATGTAAACACAAGCGGAAATAATCCGCTTTGTTTACATTTGTACGGCGCTGCTGCGCAGCAGCGCCGTAAGGCAGATCGGCGATCCCCGGCCAATCAGCGGCCGGGGATCGCCGCCATGTGACAGGGGACGTCCTGTCACTGGCTGCACAGGACGGATAGCGTCCTGTGCAGCCCAGATCTCCCGGGGGAGCAGGTAGGAGAGGGAGGGGGGAGAATGTCGCCGCGGGGGGGGGCTTTGAGGTGCCCCCCCCGCAACATGCCTGCAGGTAGGAGCGATCAGACCCCCCCTGCACATCATCCCCCTAGTGGGGAAAAAAGGGGGGCGATCTGATCGCTCTGTGTGGCCGCGGATCTGTGCTGGGGGCTGCAGAGCCCACCCAGCACAGATCCAAACAAACAGCGCTGGTCCTTAAGGGGGGGTAAAGGGTGGGTCCTCAAGTGGTTAAAGGAGTTATTAGCTAAAATATGAAAAATGAGCTTTACTCACCTGGGGCTTTCTCCAGCCTCTAGCAGCCGACTGTCCCACGCCGACAGCTCCACTCCCAGCCACCGTCCCGGTCTCTGTACTCGGTGCGGAAGCCAACCCCGAGGTCATCCACACTGCGCCTGCATGAACCGCCACTGTCAATAAAGCCCACGTTCTACGGGCTTACTGCGCAGTCAAAGAACTACTGGCGGTCGGCGTGGGGCAGTTGGCTGCTAGGGGCTGGAGAAAGCCCCAGGTGAGTAAGGGCCCGTTTCCACTATAGCGTTACGAAATCGCCGGCGAATCACCGCAGGCAAATCGCATGTGGGTGCGATTCCGCATGCGTTTTTTGCCGCGATTTCGCATAGGTAAGGCTGTATGCGATTTTAAGCATGTCACTGCCTGTGTGAATTAACATGGGTACCTATGCGAAATCGCATGCGAAATCGCGGCAAAAAACGCATGGGGAAAACGCATGCGATTTCCCTATTAAATACATTGCGTGCGATTCGCCTGCATTCCACATGCAGGCGAATTCTGAGGCCCCTACCCTGCAGATTTTTTCTGCACAGAAAAACGTGCGGGGAAACGCACAAGTGGAAACAGTCCCATCCACTTGTACTGACTGTGCGAATCCGCATGCGTTGCCCGCATGCGGATTCGCGATAGTGGAAACGGGCCCTAAAGCTAATTTTTCATATTTTAGCTGATAACGCCTTTAAGCAGTACTTCTCCCAACTGACATTTTTTCCATTACTCTGATATAACAGTAGTTATCAGTTCAACTAGATGGCATGGCACATGCTCACAATCCCCATCTGCAGAAGCAGCCCATATAGACTTCAATAGACTGCTAGGTAGTTTAATTACACAATTAGTGCCCAACTCCAAAAATAAAGTCCGTCCATATCTATAAAACCTTCTTCCCGAAATGTGCTGCTTTTGATCTTGTCAGACAAGGCCTCCAACATCTCCACATCACCTGACTACAGTTGACGTAGCATTAAATGAAAAGTGCCTGATCAGCATGGAGGCAGTGCCCCTCGCCTCCATGATGGAGAAGCTGAAGGCACTGCAGTCACATGACTACAACTTCAGTTATGGAGTAGGGAAAGTAAAGTGGGTTCTGTGGATAGTCATGAGGGTATTCTGGTGAATGAAAATATACCTCTAGAAAGCTTCTAAAGTAGAACATACTTCATCAGCTTGAAGGTGCCCATTAATGGTACAATTTTTAATTGGATGCGTTCTTTACAACACACTTTTTACAATGGAAAGTAATTGGAAGGTAATTCTCGATTGTTCCCATAAACTGGTCGATTAGGGTATTTTCTCTCATCTAATACGATTGTAAAATCCAGATTTTGGATCCACTGAATTTTTAGTTTCAATCGACCAAAGTATTGTTTAACATCATTTTTTTTTTTACCAAACACGGTTCTGTTTTCTGTACAATTCAATCATAAATGTTGTGTTAAAAGATTGCATCTGATGAAAATATTGTATCGTTAATGGGCACCTTAACCTATTGTGTTCATTTGATGTCAGTCTATTGCAGATAGGACTGCAATTGTTACCTTGTCTTTCTCAATAAAGTAAATAAAAAAGGCACAGCTGCCTGTTCTTTACTCTGAGAAAGGCCGACTTTTTACTTAGCCCTAGTAGCCGTAAATCAGTGGTATCTTACGTTCCTCTCTGTGCTTGTGATGCTGATGGTGTGAATTGCAAGCATTGGAGAGCTATTGCTGAGTGCGTGGTGCCAAATTAGAAGCGAAGAAGGGTCGATGTATGTGTTTTTTAAAATCAATAAAAGCCCGTGTTCAGAAGAGATCATGTTACGATACAACACTTATCCTCACACAATAGGCTGAGCCACTTGGTGAAAATGCCCCTTCTAAAAGGAATGCAGCGGTCAAGCCTAAACCTTATAACAAGAGGTTAGAAGCTGGCTGACAATGGTCTTTCTTTAGGCATACATGGGTCCGACACACCAGCGCCTTCACCAGGAATGAGGAGCTGAGTAAAGCTGGATGTGTTCTTCTGACTTTCTTTTTGTTCTGCAGACAGAGGCGTCTGCAAGTCTGAGCTGGGAAGTGACTGATTTGCAGGCTGCATTTAAAGGCAGTCATGTCACTCAATTCTGCGACCATCCCAGCAAAGGAGAACAAATCGCTGATAAAGGAGAGAGATTCCAATTCAGCGGCGTCGTTAGGGCAACCAGAAAGTATTTCTGCTGTAATAAGTTCCACTTCAAAAGCTTTCTCATTCAACGCTGACTGCCTCTCACTTTTATTAAGTCCGGGCTCTTCACTCGCAGGATTCATCTGTTTGGTTATTTTTCATGGTGTTTATTTTTCACCATTCAGCCGGTACTTGTATTAAATAAACAAAGGACAATCAGCCGGTGCTGAGGTGGGACTGGCGGGGAAGGGGGGCAGCTGGCCTGTTGGGAAGTCAGGGTCCAAATGGGATGGGACTGGGGCCAGAATTATGAGTGGTTCTGATGAAGGGAAAATTGACTGCACTAATATGGCATGAAAGAAAAGGTCAAGGCAACTGTATCTTAATAGAGTGTCTCGAATTGGGGTGCTCTGCTTTGAATACAGCTTGCCTTTGCTGCGCTCATTGCCATAGCAATGCTAACGCTTCATATTGATGTACCATAAAAGCAGCATTTTGAATTTCAAAGAAGCAGCCTTTGAACCTTTCCCTGCCTGATTACACACTAGCTTTGCGGGTGCGAGCAGCTCTGAAATGTGAGCAAGGCTTGTGCATGGTGTATTTCCAGAGAGGCTCAGTGACCTGCGCAGGTGCCTCACACACTCACTATACTCCGCTGAAATAGACCTTCTATTTAATGTACACGTGTGAGGGATCAGCAGAATAAATAAGCATGGGTGGAAAAGGTGCCAGAATATGGGAAATGTAAGGCTGTCTATGAGAATGTAGGTTCATTACTTATGCAGGTCCTTTATGCTTCCTATGGTGCTTCTCAATGGTTCTGTTTACTGTTTTCTCACAAATAATACAAGCCTACCAGTCCCCAGACTGATTGGGAACAATGTACTAGAGACAACATAACAGATCTGCGCCAATAATAAACACTTGTATGGAAAGAGTGCATTTGCTTGTGGTACCCTAGTTTTCGGTTGTAGATATTTAATTTCAGCACCACCGCTGAAGAGTACTGTGTTACAGGCAGGGCTGCACCACTATAGCCTAAACTAGCCTTTACCTTTCCTTCGAGAGGAGTTGTACTGGAAATAATGGAATGAATAAAACTGCTCATTTTTTACAATATTTATTTGTGAATTATTTAGTCAGTGTTTGTCCATTGTAAATTCAGATTTTTTTTACAGGCTGCGACATATTTAGTCAGGTTTGTTTCTGATCATTTCAAAGCCAGTAGGAATAATGTCTGGTCTCCCATGATGCTCTGGGAGGAGAATTCCATATAGCTAAACAGCCTAGGCTAAAAAAAAATCACAGATATGACAGTTACATGCCAAATAAACAGCAATATATAGCTATAGGAAGTGTTTATGTTGCTGCCTGAAACCTGGATAATTCATGTACAAGTGGGTCTGCGGAATAATTTACTACATTCTACTACATGTCACTATAGTGTCTCTTTAAAGTAATCCTCCACCCTTGTTGAGGAAAAACAATCCCTGTAATTCAGCTCTGTATACTACTATTAATGCGCACATATTGTTTCAGATTGCATTTTCTGATAAAGAAGCACAACCATTCCACTGTGCACCTGTGCAAGGCAGGCCTATAGGAAAGCCCCGCCTACTGCCAATCACGTGATTAGCACTGGTGTAGAAAATGAGCAACAAGGTCTCCTGCTTTGTGTAGTTGCTTACGTATGCAGAGCATGGGGATTTTCCAGGCTGTCCATGCTCACAGAAAGAATACAGATTGCACGCCTGAAATGAGCTGCTTTGGATATGGAAATGCATAACTAGTTGTCATTAGCAATGGACAAATAAGTAAACAACCACACTAAACTGTAAAGAAATCAACTTGACCTGTGAAGCACGGATATCCCGGTACCTGTTTAGAGAGCTTTATTAAAATATTTTTGAGTTTCTACCATTGACTGTAACTTGTGCCTAATGCTATCACTGACATCACGCTGCCCTCACCCCAGCCTTACAGGACTGATAGCGTGCTATGGGTTCAGCCAAAATGTGCACTTCAAAATAGTACTGGGTGCTCCCAAAAAATAAAACACAAAAAAGGCAAAACCATTATTTCATATAAATACTACTGTAATAAAAAATATGATCTCACTGAAAAAAAAACATGACAGAAAATAAAACAAAATAGCCTAGGTCCTGGAGCTGGGTGTCAGTTAATATCTATGGATACAATCAGAGTTATATAAGGAACAGCTATATTTTGTAAGCAGAAGTGAAGTCTTTGATGATGTCCAGCTAAGTGGCTTTATTGGCCTCAACCCAGAAGGGAACGTCTTGCTTGCCAAGTGCCATAGAAAGCCTAACTCACCATGAAGATTGTCCAAGCGCCAAGCCTTCCGCTCTGGACTGTGTGGCTTTGATGTGGGGGTAGAACGTGCAGTGGTCAGTGGAGCTTCTATAGGCTGGACACACAACACTAGGGGCTGCGAGCAAGAGGGGGAAACTTGTTTTCTCTCCTCAATACAAGCTCTCCTCATTGTCACATATCTTTTATCCTTTATATTTCCCATGGATGATTCATGTCTGCGTGGCTTTGTGTTGCCCTCCCTTTCACAGGAAACTTCATTAGACAGCTATAAGTTTCTCCATTGATTAGAGGCTGCATTTAGAAGTCCTCTCTCGTTCCTTGTGTTTGGCTGCCGACAATCTGCTTGAAAGCCCATCTCTTTTTAGCTCTCCGTCACCTTTAGCACATCTAGCACAAGTGACTGAGGCACACACTAACCTTTTGATGAAACTGCTATTGACATTTTGAGAACTCACTTAAAACCAGCGTTAAGTACCACCATAAATAACACTTGGTGGCTTATTAGCTGAGCAAATATTAAATAACACTGAGCTGGATTTGCAAATATTTTGCTTAGTTTGAGCTGCACTCCGGATTGCGTGTGCAGCCAATTAATTTCTAATGTTAGAATGTTTGTTTTTGCCTGTATTCCAAGTGGAGGCTCACACGGTTCTCTTCTCAGTCCCATTCAGCTGAAAGCTTTTTAACTTCCAGCAGACCCAAAAAATGGAAAAATAATAAAGCAGTATCCATGCTGTTGTGGAATGTGTAGAGGAAAATAAAATACATTAAATTAAAGAGAGAGTTAGGTGAACTGGTCCATACTTGCTGGTCTGCTCCTAACGGGACTTCTACACACGGGTCCAGATCAGCTACTCCCTCCCCCCCTCCCCCCTACACATTAAATGTGGCAGAAATGCTGCTTTCATGTGGTAACTTAGAGCTGTAAACTTGCAATGATAGAGAAGGAGACTTCTTTTAATTTACTTTATTTCAACTGTATTAAAAATGAAAAGTAAACACAACGAATGTTGTTAAGATGTTTGTATAGCTTTTTTTTCTTCTTTAAAATGTGTCTCTTGCAGAGGAATTGTACAGTTTCTTTACCCACTGAACATGACACACAGACAAGTGACAGTAGCACTGCACTAGTACAGGACTATATGTATGAGATCAGTATCAAACTGCACAGCACACATGCAGGAAGAGTACCTGTCACGTCACAATGATTCAAGTAAAATGAAAAAAAATATATAATATATATATTTCTTAGATTCTCTTCTCACTTTCATGACTTGTCTTTAAAAAAACGACACAGGTTCAAACACCAATATTTCATCATAAAGAAGTGTAAGTCTTTGGTGTATGAGCGCTCTCCCAGAAGACAAAAAAATAATAATAATTAAAAAAAAAGCAGAATCCAGAATAAAAATAAATTAATTCAACTTGTACAAAATCACAGTATTCACATACACTTTATCAACAACGACAAGACTAGCACAATCGATCACATCATACACAACAGGCTTCTATACACCCCAGGGAAGGGCAGTCTACCAGCTAGAAATCTAGTCTCTGAGGGTAAATTAGTAGTCTTTAGTAGTTTGTATAATCTGGACAGTGGCATAATAATAGCAGAGGCTTGAGATGTATGGGGCTGACAGCAAAGGTCTATGACCCAGCTTTACAGCACTTTGTGACATTGCTACTTGGGGAATTGGGTGATAAAATTCAATGCTACAAATCTGCATGTACATGATTAATGCGTCTCTCTGTTTTACCTGAGAAATATTCCGTGTTTGCTGTCATCATAAGTGCACTCAAGTCAGCTAAATGTTAGAAGTGACAGCAATATATAGTATTGTAGCTACAATCCCTTATCCCTTGCAATTAATGGGTTTACTTGCCAAATAGTATGTCTTCCTGGCAAAATGATTATAACATCACATAAATCTGCAACGCTAATATGTATATATATATATATATATATATATATATATATATATATATATATATATATATATATATATATATATATATATATATATATATATATATATATATATATTGTTTTCATATTGGTCCCTGTACAGTGCTTTTTCCATGATTTAATGCATCATTAAGTACCATTCCGTCTAATTGGTTCCAATCCCTTCCATTACAGCTTGTAATTATAGTTGAAACGAGGTTAAAAACTGTTAAGGTCTTTTATGAAATAATGAAAAATAAACCATTTCCATAAGTGAAAACAGCTTGTGATTTGATTCCTATTAACATTTGGAAACAAGCTAAGACATATTGGATTCAAGGGCTTTTCAATCTGATGATTATTACATTTAATGTACACCAGATCGGATTCAGCAATGCATCATGTCCAAACAAAACAATGGAGGAATGGAGTAATGTCTTTTTTTACAGTAATAAATAACTTAGCAAAATGGAAACCAAAAAATATCTCTTTCAAGTCAGTATACAAATGCAGTTTTCATAGACTGTCGCAAATATATAGAAGGTGTATTATTATTATCTCATTGGATCTCAGAGCTCAGAAGACAAGGTGGAACCGACAATATCTGTACCCTAGGATGGTGTGTAAAACAGTCCATGTCTCTGAACAGCAATGTGCCTGATCAGCGTGGATGGATATGGGCTAGGCACTAGACTGAGCTCTGTCATTCTGTACAGTATCCAGCCTGCTAATAAAAATGCATTGCATTGGCAGTATGATAATCTGTTTATCCTCCTTGCTAATGCCGGGCATCTATCCCAGAAAACAGCCAGTTTGTTGAGGATGCCATATTGGTGCAGATCTAACGATGAAGCACACGCTTTATTCAAGTGTTTGAGGACCTTCTGGTCTACAAAATAAATAGTGAGGCCCCAAAAGGCGATGTCTGCGTCCATGTGTCAAGCTTGGGGGAGGCAGGAGTCGTTAGACGTCCATGTGTGTGGTGGAGGCTAGCGTATAGTTCTCTCAGAGTTCCTGTAAGTTTCTTCATCTTCAGTATCTGTGGAGTCAGCATTGGTGGAAGGTGTGTGCAGGTTGTTGGGACCCCCGCTAGCCTGGCACACATACCACTCGTTGAGATTGGTGACCGGAGGGGAAAGGTTGGCAGAGCGCCCCCTGACTTGGTCTTGAGTAGGGGACAGCGAGGCATCTATTGGAGTAGTCACAGCAGAGTAGTTCAGGGCAGAGGGGGAGCCTGGAGGGGACTTGCAGTGTATCTTCATATGCTTCCTCAGAGAGCTCGGATGAGTGTACGACTTGTCACACCCTCTAACTTTACAGTAATATGGCTTGTCACTGGTGTGTACATGAGAGTGCTTCTTCCTGTCACTGCTATTGGCAAACTTCCTGTCGCAACCATCAAACTCGCATTTAAAGGGTTTCTCTCCTATAGAAAGTGAAAGCAATATAAATTATCAGGTTTGTCAAAACCACAATAACATAACATGCAAAAACTGTACCAGGAGTTCAAAAAGACATGCACCAATGTGTGTCTGCATCATCATCATTATATGTGTTTGCCTGCACCATGCAGAACTGGGCCTATTACTCTATCCAGGGGTACTATGAGCAGACTCTCAACCACCGCTGCACAGTAGTGTAACAATGTGTGTCTAGGACTGCAGCATACTCTTGTGTGCTGGCACCATGCAGAACTGGGCCTATTACTCTATCCAGGGGTACTATGAGCAGACTCTCAACCACCGCTGCACAGTAGTGTAACAATGTGTGTCTAGGACTGCAGCATACTCTTGTCTGCTGGCACTATGCAGAACTGGGCCTATTACTCTATCCAGCGGTACTATGAGCAAACTCTGAACCACCGCTGCACAGTAGTGTAACAATGTGTGTCTAGGACTGCAGCATATTCCTGTGTGCTGGCATGATGCAGAATTGGGCCTGTTTACTCTATACAGGGGTACTATGAGCAGTCTCAGCTACACAGTGATGTGCAGGGGCGCCTTTACCTGCTGTCATTACAAGCAGGTGCTTGGAGCGGCATGAAGGGAGGGGGGCGCGCTGCTGTGGAGGGGGGTTAGACTGCGTGCGGCTGGTCGCCGCTCTTAAAATCAGCTGCGCTTGTCGGCGGCGGCGCTCGTGGTTTATTTACACCACGTGGTGCTCTCTCTGCCTTTGCCGCTTCTATGACCCCCCCCCCCCCCCCGCCCAGGCCCAGCCAATAGAGTCTCGGTGGAGAGTCCCGACTCCCCCTCCTCCAAATCTCCTTGCCCGCCCACCGCTCCTCTCCCTAGCAGCAGTCGCAGTTTGTTTACTGCGTGTGCGACGCCGCCTCTAACTCCGCCCCCCGCCTGAAGCCAGCGTGACTCTCCTGGCTGGCGCCGGCGCTGCATGCCTGAGGGGACAGGGAGCTTGCACCACGAGCACGACTACTGTGTCTGTGCCCCCTGCTGAGCCCCCCCTTGGCATGTGTTCTGCTCTCTCTCTCCCCCTTCTCCTCCCGGACCCCCAAACAAGTGGCTGCATGCTGAGGCAGCTAAGGTAAGCGAGCCCATACTAGTAGGCTAAAGACAGTTGTGATGATGTGAGCTGAACTCTTACACAGGACAGAAGGAACATGTGGAGAAATGCACCCTGTATGTATTTAGATTTAGCCTGTTTCATTCCCCCTCATTTATTAGTAATCGCAAGTTGTAATTTGATCCTCCCTGTGTTACCTGACTGCCATGCCCCCACAGCAGATAAGCTCATTAGAAAGCACAGGATGTTAACAATATGTATGCCTCCATGAAAGCAGGAAGTAGAACAAGTGATGATTTATTTTAAGATTTGTATCAGCTGTAACAAAGAAATGTTGTTGTTTAAAGTCCAGAGACGAGCAGCGTCTTTGGTACAATACTTACCGTAGGCTTCCTTAAACACGTTAGGGCTGCTCGTTCCTTGCCATTTCCCTGGGTGACTCCAGTCACCCATAATTGTCCCCGAAAGCCTGGCCGAGTTGCGCTCAGTCACACATGTGCGGCCCTTCCAGGTGCGCTTCTGTCCCTGGGCGCGATCTGTGCTTGCGCAGTACAAGTACAGGGACGGGAGCACGCCTGGCGAGCCACACATGCGTGATGGAGTGCAGCCAGGCTTTCGGGGACAACTGCAGGTGACAGGAGTCACCCAGGGAGATGGCGAGGGACGAGCAGCCTTTATCATTATAGTATAATATTGTGTGTGTGTGTGTGCGCGGGGGGGGGGTTCATGTGGCTGAAGGGGGGGGGGGCGCCACAGGTTTTCTCGCCTGGAGTGACAAAATGGCTAGAGGCGCCCCTGGTGATGTGTACCAATGTGTGTCTAGGATTGCAGCATCCTCCTGTGTGTCTGTACCATGCAGAACTGGGCCTGTTCACTCTATACAGGGGTACTACGAGTAGACTCGGAACCACAGCTGCACAGTGGTGTGTACCAATGTGTGTCTATGACTGCAGCATCCTCCTGTGTGCTGGTACCATGCAGAACTGGGCCTATTACTCTATACAGGGGTACTATGAGCAGTCTCAGCTACACAGTGATGTGTACCAATGTGTGTCTAGGACTGCAGCATCCTTCTGTGTGCTGGCACTTTGCAGAACTGAGCCTATTACTCTATACAGGGGTACTATGAGCAGACTCAGCTACACAGTGATGTGTACCAATGTGTGTCTAGGACTGCAGCATCCTCCTGTGTGCTGGTACCATGCAGAACTGGGCCTGTTTACTCTATACCAGGGGTACTATGAGCAGTCTGAGCTACAAAGTGATGTGTACCAATGTGTGTCTAGGACTGCAGCATCCTCCTGTGTGTCTGCACCATGCAGAACTGGGCCTGTTCACTCTATACAGGGGTACTACGAGTAGACTCTGAACCACAGCTGCACAGTGGTGTGTACCAATGTGTGTATAGGACTGCAGCATCCTCCTGTGTGCAGGCACTATGCAGAGCTGGGCCTATTACTCTATACAGGAGTACTATGAGCAGTCTCAGCTACACAGTGATGTGTACCAATGTGTGTCTAGGACTGCAGCATCCTCCTGTGTGCTGGTACCATGCAGAACTGGGCCTGTTTACTCTATGCAAGGGTACTATGAGCAGTCTCAGCTATATAGTGAACCAATGTGTGTTCAGGACTGCAGCATCCTCCTGTGTGCTGGTACCATTCAGAACTGGGCCTATTACTCTATCCAGGGGTACTATGAGCAAACTCTGAACCACAACTGCACACAGCAGTGTACCACTGTGTGTCTAAGACTGCAGAATCCTCCTGTGTGTCTGCGCCATGCACAACTGGGCCTATTACTATATCCAGGGGTGCTGCTGTATGAGCAGACTCTGAGCCACAGCTGCACAGCATGTGCCAATGTGTGTCTAGGACTGCAGAATCCTCCTGTGTGTCTGCGCCATGCAGAACTGGGCCAATTACTGTTTAGAAGAGTACTATGAGCAGACTCTGGTATACAGTACATGGCTGTTCAGTTGTGGTTCAGAGTGTTTGGGACTGCAGCATCCTCCTGTGTGCATGCACCATGCAGACCTGAAACTTTTACTCTAAATAGGAGTACTAGGTATGAGCAGGCTCTGAGTCTGAACCACAACTACAAAGTGATGTGTGCCAATGTGTGTCACTCTGAGTCTGAACCACAACTACAAAGTGATGTGTACCTAATAAATGTCCAATGTGTTTCAGCAGCAGTGCCTATGTGCCGACAGCTACTCGGAGATTTTCTGGCTATACAGTACGTTCTAATTTGATTGGAACGGTCATTTAATATTTGACACTTGCGTCTCAATCTCGGGTTATTATAAACATATTATAATGTCACTGCAAGCGACACTAATACAAGGAACAGTAGACTGCTAGTACCCTATCTGCTTACCCCAGGCAATTCTACGCCAAGAAATCTACAGCAAATCTATTTTAATAGCTTTCCGCCTTGCTTAACAGTGAAAGTGCTTGTGAAGATCAGCCTCGGGGGTGTGTTTATCTGGCATGCCCCAAACTTGTATCGTGTCCTGTAATTCAATCGCTACTGTCAGCAATTCCATCTCAAGACCACGTCAAACAGCAACTCAGTTCACATGACAGGCCTAATAGAATGAAATATAATGATACAGGGTATCAGAGTCAGTCCTGTCAGGCCAAGCTGACACAAGGTCTACATCCAGTGTCACTTCTGCCTGTCTGCTCCACTCCATACAAGCGGAGCAAGCTTATAGTCTGTCACCAGTGGCTTGTGCAAGGACTTCTCAACTGCAATGTAAAGCGGACCTAAACTCAGAACGTCCTCTCTGCTCTAAAAGATACGCAACAGCATACTAGCCTTTAAAGAAAAACATTTCTTTGTTAGAGCTGATGCAAATCCTACAATAAATCTGCACTGTTTCTACTTCCTGATTCATGGAAGCAGACATATTGTTAACATCATGTCCTTTCAAATTAGCTTATCTGCCGTGGCAGTCAGGTGAGACAGACGAGAGAGATCAAATTACAATTTGCGATTAGACACAGATGAGGGGGGATTAGACAGACTAAACTCGCTAAATACATGCAGGGTGCATTTCTGTTTTCTTTCTGTCTTGTGCAAGAGTTCAGGTCCCGTTTAATGTCACCTCTCTCTATGGAGGAGACAGTATAGTGTAAGCTGACAAGTCATGCCAGACCAATGGATTATCTGAGTGTCTGAGAATATATAGATCACAAAATCACCCATTTCCAGAGAGGATCATTACCGTTGCAGAGACCCCCTACTAACCAAGCCACCACAGTACCATCACTAATAACTACGTGGCTTCGTTTTTCCTAAAGCTCTCCTCTGGTTTCTTATTCCTCCCAGGTGCTGGCAATATCCCCATAGTGCGCATGTCAGATGGCTCCCTCTATGTACTGATATAGGGCCAACATATCCCTCTTTAGAACATGAGGTATACACACAGTCCCAGACACACTAATGAACAGCGACTTTATACATTCAACCTTCCTGCAGTGCCATTTCTGCCATGAAGTTTTCTTTGGACAGGTATCGCTTTGTCCGACGTTTCTTCTACGTTATTAGTAAGCTAAACATATACTAGTATGTTGTAGGCCGTGCCGAGTAATCAGCAGCAGAAAAGCAGATGTGCTCCTCTGGCTCCTGATTGCTGGAAGCTGTACTGCATGCCACACAAGCACAACAAGACTGAAATAAAATATGATAGTGATATAAAATATGATAGTGACTGAAAGAGATCAAATGATGGTGACAGCAATGCAATTCCCTAATTCCACGTCTAATTCCACCCTACCGCCATAATGTCTAATAACCGATCTGACCGGTTCTTTTTACTTTCGATGCACTATATCATTTGCAGTGTATGTAGAAGGTTGCAGGAAATGGAAAACGGTTCGCTTTACAAGAGCAGAAGCTCCTAATTATATGTGCATAAGACCTACCACAACCCTCTGCCAACTTCACCAGGCTGAAAACAGAAACTCCTCATAATAAACATTGATATTCAAGCATCAAACTATTTCCTCTTTATTCCATACATACAGTAATAGTTTCTTAGGTCATATCAGGTTGTGATTGAATATTTTATTCAGCTTGCGGGAGTTTAAAATGATGTGGTTGTTGTATTATTAGTATCATACCAACATCAGTGATGCCATAATGCACTAACAAAGATCTCGTTCACACATACATAACACCCTCCTAAAACCCCACATTACAGTCACACAACAGCTCCATCATTACTGTATCCTTCATTGTCAGTCTCCTCACACATCGGCTTGTAAAATGGTTCAATCTTATACAACAATATCACTAATGCTTCTCCTATTTATTATCCTAAAGCATATGTTCCCTGTCAGTGTAGTCCCGGATCTGTGATTCTCACCTTCACAGGCTCAGCCACTTCACTATCTTTATCAACAATATACTTCTTTCAGCATCCCTATAATTACGAAGTAATAATTGTATCCAGGCACTGGATGCTAGCGCAATCCCATGCCTGTCACATCACTCCTCTGCTAATAATGCAGATGCTAGTCTAGCACTAAATGTACTGCTACGTCTCGCACTCAGAAAGCCTGCTTTGCTAAGGTCATAAACTTGCTCACTGGCCTGTCACTCTGAGAGCATGCTGCAGGGATGCCTGGGCTGCTCATACATGCGCAGATCTTCCTCTACACAGATCATTCTAGTATAATGAACAACTAAGGTCCACGAAAAATAAATAATGAAATACACGTATACTAATGAACGATAGGGCTGTTCGATGTGTACTTTCTAATTCTTAATCCAAATAAAACAATAAAAAAACAGCCTGCCCACAAAAATAAATAAATACATTTAAAAAAATCCAAATTTGTTTTTTGTTTTGAATCACCACCTTCCCATTTTCATTTTCTAGTATAATTGCATGAATACCAATTCATATTTAACGATTTTAAATATGAATCCATATTACTGTTATTATTATTATTATTATTATTATTATTATTATTATTATTATTATTATTATTATTATTATTATTACAAACCCTGTCCCCAGGTACCAGCAAATGCACCTTTATCAATATACAATGTAAGAAGAATTATGATTTAGTAAACTTCTGATATCGTAAACTACTTGGCCAGGTCCCTTGAAATTTACTATAAATGTAATATTTTGTATTATTTTTATCGTTATTATATTTTCATCATTACCCCCACATCTCAGTAGTATAGGAAACAATGATAAGAGCAGCATATTGGGCATCTTACACCTATCCATCCCTGAGCTGAATGTATGTGAGAAGCAGTTGCAGTTAACTTCTAGACACTGCACTGTAAATAGCTAGTGTGTTTAGTCGTGATCTTAGGTTATATTTCCTATTTATACAGGTCACTGCCACCACATGTTACATCACAATTACAACTTACATTTGATTTTATCTAAGACATGGCGTTAACCTGGCAGTTGCAATCGTCATGAAGCAGCAGCAGAAAAGCTAAAAAGCGACCAAACGCCAGGCAAATGCCATGCTCGTTTTCAGAAGGAATTTACAGCCAATCAAATGTTGCATTACAAAATACTGTAAAATGGTAAACCAACTCTGCTTCTGAACGGTCTAGGTGGATGTCCTGACCGTCCCACTACTGAGACACTTGTTTTCCCAGCAGGAAATGAAACTCTTATCGACAGGAAAAGGGGGAACAACACATTCATGTCAGTGGCTCCAAATATTCCATCAGTTTGATAGTGATGTGCTCATGTAGAAGCTACGGTATATAAGGAATTCACTTAATCATATACATG